>NW_025364945.1:0-4270 GCF_016433145.1 Gracilinanus agilis | reverse complement strand
ATATGTGTGTGTATATATATGTATATATATATATATATACATATATATATATTTCACCTTTCCTAAGTCTTCCCTTTGTCCCCCATTCTCCCTCTAGTTTCTCTGCTACTTTGTACTTTCCCAAACCATCATCCCTGTTCTTATTGAACTTTTCTCCCTCTCCAACCTCAATACAATAGTTAGCTAGATCAAATCTTCCCTGGAATCTGCCCTTGAATCTCATGCCCCCTTGTCATATTACCATTCATCTATTGCCAAATTCCATCTCTTGATTATTCTCATCATCTACTTCCTCTACTCCTCCTCAATTGATCACTAAGAGCAGCTAGAGAAATCCTCACAATTGTGCTGATCATGAATATTAGAAATTCACATTATCCAACTTCAACTTGGGCCCTCTCTATAACAAGATAATATTTTTTATTCCTCCTTAACTGGTTCCCTATTTCACTCTCCATGAAAGCTATTCCCATATCTTCTCTTCCTTCCTCAAGCCTCCCCTTACCCTCTCTCACATTTCAGAGCATTGTCTCTTACTTTCTTGGGAAAATTGAGGCAATTCAGTAAGAGATCCCACTTCTCCCAAACACTTTATCTCAAAACTCCTTGAAATTTCCTATAATCTCTTTCTTTCCCTCAGTCTCTGACAAAAGAATGGTCCTTCGCCTTGACAAGGTCAATACTAAAACAATGTGTGTTCAATCCCATCCCTCCTATCTTCTACAGCATATCATCATCTCATTTACCTCCTCTTTCTCTCAAAATTTCACCCTCTCATTATCTAATGGTTCTTTTTCCGATGCCTTCCAACATGCCCAAATTTTCTTCCTTCTTAAAAAACCAGCACTAAATCCTTACCTCCCCTCAAGCTTTCCTTTCCTTCCTCTCTCAAATATCTGTCTGACTCTTCTTCCTTTCTCCTTACTCACTCCTCAATCCTTTCCAATCATTTTCTGATCTCTTCACTGAACTGAAGCCACTCTCTCTAAAGTAACCAACAATCTCTTACTTGCCAAATATGATAGAACATTGGCAAAGCCTATCCAGCCTAGTAGAAATGAAACCTCCTTGAGGGCAGGTATTTTTTGTTTATTTTGTATGTATGCCTCATTTTGTATTTATATCCTGAGCACCTAGGACACATACTTATGTTTGTTGAATGACTGATTGATTGATTAATTGATTAGACCAGCCCTGTTACAATTACTACTAATGGTATAATCTTTAACACAAAAAAAGGAAAGCAGATTGTGTTCAAAGGAATAAAGAATGGGAGGAATTCCATGTGAACTGGAAAGATCTCCAGGAATTGATGCAGAGTGAAAGGAGCAGAACCAGGAGAATATTGTACACAGAGATGTTTACACTGTGGTACAATTGAATGTAATGGACTTCTCTACTAGCAGCAATGCAAGGACCCAGGACAATTCTGAGGGACTTATGAGAAAGAATACCACCCACATTCAGAGGAAGATCTGTGGGAGGAGAAACACAGAAGAAAAAGAACTGCCTGATCACATGGGTTGACAGGGATATGATTGGGGATATTGACTTTAAATGAGCACCTTAGTGCAAATATCAATAATATGGAAATAGGTCCTGATCAACAACATATGTAAAACCCAGAGGGAATGAGAGTTGGCTATGAGAAGGGGGTGGTGGGAGGGGAGGGAAAGAACATGAATCTTGTAACCAATATTCTTAATTAATTAAATAAAATTTTCCAAAAAAAAAAAATAAATAAACCAAGCAGAATAAATTTAAGATCTTAAACATTTACCTAAGGTTACCTAATAAATTTGCTTCTTTGTTTAAATATTGATCCTGTAATTAACTTCTTGTTTGCTTATAGAAAGACAGGTGCGAATGAATAATAAAAGTTACAAACTTCCACAAAAACCTTTGAGTAGAGGGCTATTCCCTTCCCAGGCACAGGGACACAGGCCTAAGCATGAAGGACATATCTTCAGTGTTCTCCACTTGAGTTAGCACCCCACTTTCAGATCATTTGACCCTAGGATCCCGTTCACTGATATCTTCTGCTTGTTTTACTTGTTCAGTTGTTTCAGTTGTGTCTGACTCGTCATGACCCCATTTGGAGTTTTCTTGGCAAAGAGTGGTTTGCCATTTCTTTAGCAGCTCATTTTATAGATGAGGAAACTGAGGCAAATAGGATTTAGTAGCTTGTCCAGGGTCACCCGACTAAGGCTGGAGCTGAACTCAGATCTTCCTGACTTCAGGCTCAGCACCATATTTAAACAAAGAAACAAATATATTAGGTAACCTTGGGTAAATGTTTAGGATCTTAAATTTATTCTGCTTCTTTTTTTTTTTGAAAACTTCATTTAATTAATTAAGAATATTTTTCCATGGTTACAAGATTCATGTTCTTTCTCTCCCCTACTTCTACCCCCTCCCGTAGCCGACCCACAATTCCACTGGGTTTTACATGTGTCATTGATCAAGACCTATTTCCATATTATTGATATTTGCACTAGGGTGCTCATTTAAAGTCAATATCCTGGGGGCAACTGGATGGCTCAGTAGATTGGAGCCAGGCCTAGAAACAGGAGGTCCTAGGTTCAAATCTGACCTCAGACACTTCCCAGCTGGGCAAGTCACTTGACCCCCATTGCCTACCCTTACCACTCTTCTGCCTTGGAGTCAATACACTCCAAGAAGGAAGGTAAGGGTATAAAAAAATAATAAAATAAAGTCAATATCCTGCCTACTGGTGTTATACTGCCCCCATTTTCTTTGGTTTTCCCTGAGTCCTAATTTTCAAACATTTAGTTTCCCTATAAGGGAAGCAGCAGAATTTGCCCTTCATTCCTCATGCTGTTTTTTTCTGGCCCCAAATAGCACACTTATACCCAGTAGGTATTTTCAAAGAAATTTATTACAGGCACTACAGGAAACGTGTAAGAACTGATTAAGAGGGAAAAAAATGGATTAAGCCTAGTCCAGCACAACAAAGAACTAGTCTCCTCTTCTTGATTTATTTTTTGCTCTTGTCTAACCTTCTTCTTGGACATCCAGGTAGCTCAATAGATAAAGCACTGGGCCTAGAGTCAGGAAGACCTAAGTTCAAATCCAGCTTCAGACATTCACTGTTCTATGACCCTGGGCTAGTCACTAAACCTCTTTATCCTCAATTTCCTCATAATGGGCAGGACTCTGTCATCTCCAATATCCTTTCCAGCTCTAAATCTAAGATTTATGCTCTCGCCTCTTTAATACTGTCTGGATCTCATGAAACAAATTCATATTTCTAGATCTTCTAAGCCAACATTGAGTTAGGACCCAGATATGGGCCCTTTCAGCAAGAAGAATATTAAAGCAGTTTTTAGGACTTTTGGTCAGTCAATCACTAAACATTTGTTAAATGCCTGATACAAAATACAAAAGGCAAAAGAGAGTCCCTGCCCTCAAGGAGTTCATAAATTAATTAAGGAAACAATAAGCAAACAAATAGAAATAAGCTATAGATTAGGTAAAAAGGAATAGATAATAGAATAGATTAAAAAATGGTTTTTTCCACTTTTTTCTGGGTTATACATGTATTATCACAAAAAACATATTTCTATATTATTCATTTTTGTAAGTGAATTATCTTACAAAACCAAAACCCCAAATCATATGCCCAAATAAATAAGTGATAAATCATATGTTTTCATCTGTATTACTACTCCAACAATCTTTTCTCTGAAGGTGAAGAGTTGTTTTTTTTTTTCATAAGTCCCTCAGAATTGTCCTGGAACACTGTATTATTGTTAACAAAATCACATTTAATCATATTTCAGTTATTGTGCATAATATTCTCCTGGTTCTGCTTATTTCACTCTGCATCTGTTAAGTAGGTCTTTCCAGTTCTAAAATGGAAGTTATTAACAGAAAAAAAAAAAAAAAAGCTCTAGAAATTACAGAGGTTGGGAAATCCTTCCCAGAGAAAAGATCATTTTAGTCGGAATGTAAAGGGAACCAGGGAAGCTAGTAAGTAGAGATGAGAACAGAGGACATTCCAGGAATGAGAGACAGCCAGACAAAATATCCAGAGACAAGAAATTGTGTCTTGTTTGTGGAATAGCCAGGTGGCCAGTGTCTCTAGATAAAAGAGTTCATGACTATATATGGTTTTATTTTGAGTTTTTGGTTTGTTGCAAGTATGTTCTTACAATGGCCAATATGGAAGTGTGCTTTGCATGAAAACAAAAAGAAAGGAAAGGAAAGGAAAGGAAAGGAAAGGAAAGGAAAGGAAAGGAAAGGAAAG
>NW_025364944.1:0-1051 GCF_016433145.1 Gracilinanus agilis | reverse complement strand
ATAGAGAACAGTCCTCACCCAGGGCCTTTCTTTTATCCCGTTTCCTCCTTTTTTTCCATCAATAATGTAAACAAATCAGACTAGGACTGATATTCAGGCGCTTTCCCTTCTTTTTTCCTTTTTTATATTCTAGTATTGATTTTTACCTTTACTCTTTTCTTTTTTTTGATCAAATATGGCCCATTAATTAAAGAAAATAGTTTATAGGATACAAACCAGGATACAAAAATCAGTTACCTTTATTCTTTTTTTTTAAACCTTTACCTTTTGTCTTATACCTTATAGTCAGCTGCTCTTTTAAAAATTACTCCCTAGGGGCAGCTGGGTAGCTCAGTGGATTGAGAGTCCGGCCTAGAGATGGGAGGTCCTGGGTTCAAATCCGGCCTCAGACACTTCCCAGCTGTATGACCCTGGGCAAGTCACTTGACCCCCATTGCCCACCTTTACTACTCTTCTGCCTTGGAGCCAATACACAGAAGTTAAGGGTTTAAAAAAAAAAATAAAATAAAAAATAAAATAAAATTCCATACAGAAGGAAAATGCTTGACTTCGGTGAGAAGGTAGTTTAAAAAAAAATGTGATTTGTTTTTTTTCCATTTTTCGATCCAACTTCATGGGTGCCTTTAGGATCTGTAGAGCCTGCTTAAGAACCCACGATCTAGTCTGAGACAGCTTAACTGTAACATAAACTTTTTATTCTCAGGATCTCTTTATACCTTTAACAAGTAGAAGATCCCCCTCCCCAAGAGCTTTTGTTTATATGTTTTACAAAAACACACACACTATGGTATAATATTACATATTACTATACTGTGTCCAGAGTACATTATATAATATATACACTATATTTTTATATATTATGTAATTTAGAATATACTATTATTCTATATTATATAATCTAGCATATACTGAATATTGTATATGCAATATATCATACTATAATATCATATATTATTAATTATATTGTATATCACATGTATATAGCACATTATAGCAAAAATTATACTATAATTAGAGCATATACTATAGTATATATTACCTATAATGCTTA
>NW_025364943.1:0-2745 GCF_016433145.1 Gracilinanus agilis | reverse complement strand
GTGAAATATATTTATTTTTATTCATATATATTTATATGTTATATATCTATTTTATATCTATAAAACCCAATTTGTGTATGATCAGAAATATCCCCAGTGATATATCATTTTAGTCCTCTACAAGTACAAAGGACAACAACCAGCCAGGTATTCTGGATGCTTGTGATGTCCATGCTGAATCCTCTCTTCTCCAGGCTAATCACCCCTCATTCCTTCATCGCCATTGGCATGGATTCAAGGCCTTTCACCAATACTGCTTGACCTCCTTTGTATGCCGTGAAGCCTTCCAATACCCTATGTGGCATCCAAGACCCTGGGAGGGAATGAAGCTGGATCACAGAATTCCATACTGCCCCTGAGAATGGAATTCTGTAATCCAGCTCCATCCCCTCCCAGGATCATGAATGCCACACCTACCTACCTTGTGGCGTCCAGGACTGAGCATCTTTGTTTGCACGGTGTCACCGCCATTAGACTGAACATCTACTCTGTGTCAGTCACTGTGCTAAGTGCTAGTAGATGCTCAGTGCAAACAATTATATACAAACAAGATATAAGCAGGATAAGGCAGAAGTGGCTCTTAGCAGAGTAGATGCTTAATAAGTGCTAATTAAATAATGACGTACAAAGGACTCTTTATTTCTCTATTCATGAAAATTAGACATAGTAACCCACAAATTCCAAATTCTGGCAGGTTTGGCTCGTCAGAAGAGACATTCACCATTGGCAATTTTATGTTTATTTTCCAAAATGATATTGGCAGCATGATTTCATTAATGGGGTGCTTGCCACAGAGTCTGGAAAACCTGGGTTCAAATCCTACCTCTACTTAATCACTTAACTCTAGTGCATGTCCCAGGATACTATCCAGGACTCTAAATGGCTGAATAGGTATTGATCTGCATTGTTTGGGAGTTTTTCTGCCTGACCCCGACCCTAAAGAAATCAAAATTACAAAGAAATCTAAAAAAACAGTTTCCCAAAATAATACTTTGTGAAATTTGAGATGGGATCTGTTCTTTTGAACACTTTTTAATTTTAATTTTTAATTTTAAGACATATCCAAGTGGTTTGAACTGAATTACCTTTTGTGGTTGTCATTGAGTCATTTTTCAGTGTCTGACTCTTCATGACCCCTTTTGGGGTTTTCTTGGCTAAGAAACCACTGGAGAGGTTCCCCATTTCCTTCTCTACTGGATTACCTTCAGTTTTAATTTTGGCTTCCTTTTTCCCCTATTCACACACCCTCTTGCCAGGCATAAGTTAGCTGACATAGTTGTGTTTCCTTTTTAGTTTGCTACAAGTGGCTGTTCTTATTTGTTTCCAAAGGAAATCATGAGTCCAGATTTCTGATTTGAAAACTTGTGGCTATAGAGCAGTGGTTCCCAAACTTTTCTGGCCTACTGCCCCCTTTCCAGAAAAAAAACATTACTTAGCCCCCTGGAAATTAATTTTTTAAAATTTTAATAGCAATTAATAGGAAAGATAAATGCACCTGTGACCATCACTGCACCTGTGACCATCACTGCAGCACCCACCAGGGGGCGGTAGTGCCCACTTTGGGAATCACTGCTATAGACCATGGATGTGAAAGCTCCTCACTGCTCACCATTTGCAGAAGATGGTTTTTTTATAAAACATTTTTACTTTTTTATGTGGGATATCATATACTATGTTACATAGCAATAATATACTGCATATGATTTATTATAAATATGTAATAAATTATGCTAAGCAGGCTTATCCAAGAGAAACAGATTCCCACATTAGCTATATGCAAAAATTTCTCATTCTTTTTTTTCCCTTCACCCCTGCCATCTCTCCCTCCTTTCCAAAGGAAGGTAATATGATAATAGGTCGTACATATATTATCTTACAGTGCCTATTTCCTTGTTTGTCATGTTGTAAAACAAGACACATATATCCTACATTAGAGAAAAATTAATGGAGGAAATAAATTAAAGAATGTTATGCTTCCATCTGTATTCAGACTGTCTGTTCCTTCTGTGGCAGTGGATCGCTTTTTTCAAGCAAATTTATTTTAAACCCTTACCTTCTATCTAAGATTCAACACTCTGTATTGGTTCCAAGGCAGAAGAATGGTAAAGACTAGGTAATGGGGATTAATTGACTTGCCCAGGGCCATATAGCTAGGCAATGTCTGAGAGCAAGTTTGAACCCAGGACCTCCCAGCTCCAGTCCTTCTAGCTGTTCCCTTTTCAAGGAGATTTAAAAAGATGTCTTAAAAAGGCATTCTCATCAATAGTGTAGAAAGGGATGCGGACACATCAGTAACAACTAGAGCAACAATTCTAGTAATCGGAGTCATTTTGTCTACTTGTGTAACAATGTTAAACACGAAATAACAGCAGGAGAGCATTTTGTCCTGAATGTGTTTCTATTTCACTCCATCAAACAAAAATGAGAAGAATAAAATTATAATGATAATATGTAGTAGTAGTAGTAGTAGTAGTAGTAGTAGTAGTAGTATCTCATGTGTACATAGTTCAAGAGCTTTTTTATTTTTTTTTATTTTTTTTTATTTTTTTATTTTTTTTTTTGCCTCTTTTATCATGGACCATTCTGGTAGTCTGGTAGAAGTCATGGAGTGTTTCCAAAATGTTTTTTTTTTTAACATTTATTAATATTCATTTTTAACATGGTTACATGATTCATGCTCCTCCTTTCCCCTTCAACCCCCCCCCCCGCGCCCCCCCTACCCATGCGCATTTCCACTAGTTTTGT
>NW_025364942.1:0-3832 GCF_016433145.1 Gracilinanus agilis | reverse complement strand
ATAGATATAGATGGATGAATGGATAGATGGAAGGATAGATGGATGGATGGATAGGAAGATAGACAGACAGACAGATAGATAGATAAATAGATAGATAGAATGATGGATGATATAGATAGATATAGATAGATAGATAAATTGATGGCTATATGGAGGGATAGATAGATGGATATATAGATATAGATAGATAGATGATAGAGGGATAGATAGATAGATGGAGAGAGAAAAATAGATGGATGGAAGGATAGGAAGATAGACAGACAGATAGATAGATGGATAGAAAGATAGAACGATGGATGATATAAATAGATATAGATAGATAGATGGATAATAGCTATAAATAGATAGATAGATAGATAGATAGATAGAGAGAGAGAGAGAGACAGAGAGAGAGAGACAGAGAGAGAGAGAGAGAGAGAGAGAGAGATAGGGAGAGAGAGAGGGAGCAGCAAAGTGATAACAGTAGTTAGAACAGTGAGCTTGGAAGCAGGAAGATTCATCTTCCTGAGTTCAAATCCAGCCTCAGATACTTACTGGATATGCAGCCCTGGGACAGTCACTTAACCCTGTTTGTCTCAGTTTCCTCATCCGTAAAAAGAGCTGGAGAAGGAAAAGACAAAGCACTCCAGTATCTTTACCTAAAAAAACCCTTAATGGGGTCACAGAGAGACAGACATAACTGAAACAACTGAACAAAGACACAAAATATATCCACAGGGACATGTACGTACATTGTCTCCTCTCTTGTAAGCTCTTTGAGGGCAGGGACTGTCTTTTTATTAATTGTGCCCCCAGAACATGGCACAATGCCTGGCACACTGTAGGTGCATTAATAAATTGGGGGGGGGGCACTGGACTTGTCCAAGTCATCATCTAGCAGGGAACTGGAGGCAGGCCAGAAAGTCAGCCCTCAGAGCCTGGGAATCACAGAATTTCAGAGTAGGGGCCTGCCTAGTCCAGTCTCTCTGCATGAAAAGCCAGTCACCTAGCCTTTGCTCAAGAACCCCAGAAGAGCAGTGGTAGGAGCTGCTCCCTCCTAAGGCCCTTTCCCTGGGGTAGGTCTAGGAGATATTTCCTTATAGCAATTCTAAATCTGCTTTTCTGCAATGAGTAATACTAGCAGCTGGCCTTCACACAGCATTGTAAGGCTGGCAAAGCACTTTCCAAATATCCTATCATTTGATCTTTATCCCCACACTGGGAGGCAGGTGCAGCTCTTGTCCCCATTTTACCAATGAGGAAACCCAAAGGTTGCGTGACTTACCTAGGGTCGTCTGGCTAATTAGGGTCCAGTTTGTACTACTTAGGTTGCTTCTCGTGCTGCCCTCTGGGGCCAGGAAGAGATGAAGGGAGCCCCCTTCAGCAAGGGGCCTGCCCAGCCCCCCCTTTTGTGGGGCCAGAGAGCTCGCTCCTCTCCCAGGGCACCCTGACTGTGACTTTGAAGCTGACTCTAAGCTGGAGGGTCAGAGGTGTGTTTCTCTCCACCTCTGACTTTCCCCTTGGGGTCTCTCGCCAGGGTAGCCTAAGCCACCTCTCCCCAGGTTTTATAAGCTGATGGAGCAGGCCTGTCAAATGCTCTTTTATGGGAGAAGAAACAGGAAGATGGTTTGTTTTGCAGACAGCAGGGTTATGGGGCAATTACATTTTTATGGAGCTGTTGTCGGACAAATCGCGGGCCTGCGTCTACCTTTGATGCTCTCGGGCAGACGGCCCAATAAAGATCAGAACAAGAGGAGGTGAAAGGGGTCAGGGAGAGAGGTGCCCCTTGGGGCCTGGCTTCTGCCTGGTGGCCTAGAAACCAGATGCCCCACCCCACCAGATGCCCCTTCTGGAAATGTCCTCTGATGGCCACCGTGTGCTCCAGGTACCACCCAGGACTCGGTTCTGAGCTGTCGATCCATCAATGACCCCTATTCATGCCATCTTTCTCAACTCTCTTTCCTGCTGACCCCATGGCGGCCTCCTTGGCGCCCACGTAGCCATGGGAAGGCAATATGGAGAAAAGTAGATGGCCCATAGTCGGTGATTAATAAATGCATCTTGAATTGAATTAATCTGGAGTAAGTACTGCCTCTTCTGTACGTGAAAGGTTTGGTTGAGGAAAGGGACAGAGAAAGAATATTTGTGTAAGGAAAATTGATAAAATCAGCTTGTTAAGAAACAAGAGTCTCTCAGATCAAATGTTGAAGAAAGATGTGAACTGTTGTTCGGACCAGGTAGACAGCTGTTTGTCGGGTGAATATGCTGAGGAGGCTTGTTCGAAGGCAGGGTGATGACTGAAGTAACAATGGCCACGGGGCATCTCGGGCCATCAATTCATTTGCAAGATTTTGAAATATTATAACTAACACATTGAAAAGCAAACAAGTGCTTGGAGGCTAGAGAAAGATAAGAACTATGGAGCAGATACCTGATAAGAAGTAGGATCTCCTAAAGTAAAGACGAATCACTGAGCACCAGGAGGCTCTGATTTGAGGCTTTCGGAGATAGAGACACCAGGAAAGAAGCCAGAGCAGAAGCTTGGAAAGGAAGCTATAGAAGAAGCAGAAAGAGGAACTGAGTGCAGGAGGAGCCAGGAGAAACCAGGGCCAGAAGATGAAGAACTTTGACAGCTGAGGCAGCAGACTTTTAATTGCTTTGCTGGGAATTTGCTGATTGGAAGAAAGATAGTATTTTGCTGATTGGCTGAATTAAAGCTAAATCAGGTTCTGGAAGTGTATTGGAAGAGTTCATTGCATATGATGTATGTTCTCATTCTATCTACAGTCTGGGAAAGGGGGATGCTTTTGGGGATGTCTGTCCAGTTGCCCTTCATTCTTCTTAGACTTTCAGAGTTCATGGGAGAGACAGACTGCATCTATTTAATTTGTTTTCTTCTTTTTCTAGGAGCTTATGCTTTGCCATGAGAAGAGGCTTGGAGCTAATTAGACTAACCAGAATCGCCTATTTTGTGCAAATCTGAGTAATTGGACAGATCTCTGGCTTAGGAGAACTGCTTTTCACTGAAAGAGTTGAACATTTTTTCTCAATGCCCTGTAAAAGGTGGCTGTGAATGAAAAGAAATTGTCACTACTTCGTGGCTTAAAAGAAGAGGAAAGGTATATTTGCTTAGCAGGAGAATGGTGAAAACTAGAAGGGGAACATCTAATTAGGAAGACAACTCTATGCATTGCAGATTATTTATTAAGAAACCAAAGGAAGGGGGAAGAGATAAGCAAGGCAATCTCAGCTAAGCACCAGAAGGAGAAGCTGGGGAGAGTTGGGTGTTGAAGTTCCCTGCTGCCAATCATTTTGTTTTTATAGGATATCTTTGGTAGATAAACTATGAACTTGACCTTGAATATGTAATTTCTGCTCATTGAGGTTCCAGATACAAAATACTAACTGAAGGTTCTAAAATGTTCTATTTCTTATGCAAATTCCATAGCTTTCCTATTAGCCAAGAAAACATTTCCATTATGTATATCAAGAATAACTATCAAGCACAAAGCTGTTCATTCATGGTATGGCAGTTTTAGGCAGTCTTTTGCTAATTATATATGGGTTGGCTAGTAGCCATGTATCTTTCCTTGGATAAGTTGTAGTTAATCAGCCAGTGAGTCAATAAACATTTTTTAAAATGTGACAGACACTTTAGTGAGTACTGGAGATGTGCAAAAAAAGGCTAAATCTTTGTTCTCAAGGAACTCACACTGTAACAGGGGGGATAAAGCATAACTATGTATAAACAAGCTCTCTCTCTCTCTCTCTCTCTCTCTCTCTCTCTCTCTCTCTCTCTCTTCTTTCTCTCTCTCCTTTCCCTCTCTCCATCTCCCTCTCCCCACTCTCTCTT
>NW_025364941.1:0-1654 GCF_016433145.1 Gracilinanus agilis | reverse complement strand
GCAGTATATGCCCACTCCAGTGGAAACAAAGGGTCATGTACTAATTCTGGAGTATAAAAAAGAGCTCAACACTCAGCAACAGCTAGTAGTGGGGTGAGGAGCTTTCTTCAGGTGAGGAAGAGGCAAAGGAAGATGTTCCTCCTTTATTAATCAAGGAAATGTATGCAAAATGAGTGGATGTGCAAAACCTTGTTGAAAAATATCACCTGATAAAGCTTTAACAAGCAGAATTGTAAATTTTTGTGTCCAGACTATTTCCCATTTTAGAGGAATTTTGAAATGCAGACAGAAACAAATATCATTGGATAGGTTTCTTGTGAAATTTACACCTGGTGAATCACAAACAGGGTTTAGTGGTTATAAGGGACAGAAAAGACAAAGAGAAAAAACTCCAGAAAGACAATTATCCTCATATATTATGGAAGGGGACTCCTCTTCCAAATAATAACATTTCTCTTCTGGACGATCCCCTTAGGCTATGAACTCTCAATAAAGTTAAATTAAAATTATTTTATTTAATCTAAATTTTGTTTTTTAAATTTATGTTTATGATTATTAATGCTTATTTTTAAAAATATAACTCTATTAATGCATATAATGCCTTATAAAATCTGGGTTTTCTAAGTGTCTGAAAAGAATTAATTCAATTTATGTTATTGCTTTTGGGAAAAATTTATTTGCTATTCAATCTGCTTTCTGGAAGTAATTAATGACAAGTACCAAGGTACCACTGTACTTGAAAATCTTTCCCATGGAAACAGTACTAGACTTGTTTTGCTTGGTCCCAGAAGATAGAAATAGGAGGAATGATTGGAAATTTCAAAATGGCAGATTTAGGCTTGATATCAAGTAAAACATCCTCTCCTAAATGAGAGCTATCCAAGAGAGCAAAAAGTTCTCTAGGAAGATAGTGGGTTCTAATTCCCTGGAGGTCTTTAAGTGAAGGTTGGAGCACAAGTTATTACATGGGTTGTGAAGGGAATTTATTTTGGGGGGGGGTTGGGTTGGTCAAGATAACTGCTGGGGTGCCTTGCAATTTTGAAATTCTGAGGTTCATTGATATGATTTTTCTCTCCAGTAGTATAGATGGCAACACATCCACACCTTCTTTTCTTGTGAAATTGTTCATTTTCACCCATAAATGCTTATTAGGGGATCTGTTCCATGTATGGTGGGACTTACTCAAGGTCTTTTACAATTCTTTGGGTAGGAATTTGGCACTCAGACTTCTGGACATGAATACATAAGAAAAATTTGAAATAGTTCAAGACAATAGTAGAAGAGTTGTTACAAGGCCATCCATGAGTAACTTGTCAAATGCATAGAATAGATTAGAATAGATAATAAATACTGTGGGAATTGAGAGGAGGTAGAAAGAACTTCATATTTTTGTGGTTAGAGAAGATTCTCTCAACTCTCAGAAAAGTTGAGATTAAAGCTGAATAATGATTAGGATCTGGAAAAATGGAAAGAAGCAGAGAAAGCATTTCAAGAGGTAGTTAAGAACATGAGCAAAGGAGGAAGCTGGGTAGCTCAGTGGATTGAGAGTCAGGCCTAGAGACGGGACGTCCTAGGTTCAAATCTGGCCTCAGACACTTCCCAGCTGTGTGACCCTGGGCAAGTCACTTGACCCCCCATTGCCCACCCTTACCAC
>NW_025364940.1:0-2896 GCF_016433145.1 Gracilinanus agilis | reverse complement strand
AGACAAACAGACAGACAGACAGACAGACAGACAGACAGACAGACAGACAGAGATCTTTGCAGTATCCCTGGGAGGTAGGTGCTTTTATCACTCCCATTGTACAGTTTGAGGAAATAGAAGCACAAAAGCTTAGGTGGGCAGCATATCCACTGTCACAAAGCTAGCATCAAAAGTGAGCTTTGTGCCTTCTAATGACTTCAAGTTTATCTTTCTTTCCACTAGCAGAGACTGCTTTAGAAGAATTAAGATGATCAGGATGAATTTAATCCTACCAACTAAAGAGGAAGAAAAACTCTTTTTAAGAACTTTAGCATATAAATTGTTAACATACTCTAACAAATGAGTCTTAATTATTCATTACAGCAAGTCCAGCAAAACGTCTGCTCAGAAATTGTGTGTCTGCCAGGGTTAACAATAGACTCGAACGTGGTGAAATGGTGTTTCTTTCTTCTGCAGATTCAGACCAGCCTCACTAAACATTTACAAAGAGTCGCAGGGGAATAGGAACACTGTTTTCTACAGTTGAAGGGGACGATGGTTGGCAAAAATGCCAAACTCTCCAAAATGGTTGCAAATTAGAGAAACTTACTATCTAGGGTAAGAAATAGAAAAAGGAAAAAAAAAATTCTGCTTCCAAAACAGTCCCTATAACTCTGCCAAGAGACCTTGGTTCTCTGTTGGCTACACTGCCTGGGTAGAACACCTGGATTTAAGTCTCTATATGAGCTATATGTGAGGCCCTGGATAAGTCATCTGACTTAGATAAAGTTCAATTTCCTCATCTGTAAAATGAGAATAATTGCACAGAGAGTTGTTGTCAGGATCAAATGAGATAACGAGGGCTTTGTCGGCCTTTAGGTACGATATAAATAATGGGTTGCACTAATAGTAGTTGGAGTAATAAAAGTAGTAGTAGAGTGGCAGTGGTAGTGGCAGGAATAGTGAGAGTAATATATTTCGTCTCAGTGCCAAATAGCAGCCCTGGTTGGTGTTAATATCGAAAAAGATGGGTCTTTATTTTCAGAGGCAGCTTTGGGTCAGTAAAAGAGTACTGTATGGGGGCAGCTGGGTAGCTCAGTGGATTGAGATTCAAGCCTAGAGAAGGGAGGTCCTGGGTTCAAATCTGGCCTCAGCCACTTCCCAGCTGTGTGACCCTGGGCAAGTCACTTGACCCCCATTGCCCACCTTTACCACTCTTCAGCCTTGGAGCCAATACACAGAAGTTAAGGGTTTAAAAAAAAAAAGAGTACTATAATTCCCCCAAAGCAATCCAGGCCACTCTCCCTCTCCCATTCAGCATTAGACCCCTCTACTCTCTCTCCCAGAGGGGTACACTTTGATAGACGAGCTCCATCAAGCCCTTTGTAAGTGAGAAGTAAGCCTTAAATTTGTCTAGTTATTAACCTTCAAGCCACGGAAACAAGGAAAGAAAATCTTTGAAAGATATGCAATGAGGATTTTCTAATGAGAAAATGAATCTAAAGTGTCCTGAAACCTTTAAAGTATTCTATAAATGCGAGTATTATAAATTATGTATAAATATTAAAGCATTGTATTCTAAATTATAAATGCCATTATAAAAATTAGTTATTATTGTTGTTATTTTCAGCTCCCTGTTCAAAATCTCCCCATAATCTCTCCAACCATAAAGTTTTAAGAAGGCTAAGAAAAATACAGGGAAATTGTTTTTAGAACCACAACGGTAAACTGATTTAAAAAAACAAAAATAAAACATGCTAACGTTATTAAGCAGTTTTCGAATATTCTTCCCTGAACTCTACCTTGATCTTGTGACTGCCTCCCAGTAATTGCTTCAGAAGGCTTGGCACAAACATAAATGTTTGCCTGATTTTAGTGAAAGTGCTGTACCAGCAAAGATGGAGATTAAAATCATAATTGCTCCTTCTTCCAACTCACCTTTTTCGGGGACATCTCTGTTTGGGAAAATGTCACAGTGCCCGGCGGCAGCGGTGAATGAGAGCAAAAGAAAGTCATGTATTATTTAGGATTTTATAATTGCCAAAAACTTAGTGAGTTTTCCTTCACCGTTTCCCAGAAGTACCTTGGGGATTAGGCAGGTGATGAATACAACCCTTTCCATCACTCTTTGGAGGGAAAGCTGAGACGGAGGGAAGGTGGGCAGTTTTCTGAAAGCCAGAAACGTGATCAGTCCCCAAACAGAACTTGGGAAATTCTCCAGCCCACCTTCCCCCACCCCATTCTGTCTCCTCACCTGCACCCTTAGCATCTTCTTGTTGTTCAGTGGTTTCAGTACAGTTTTCTTAGCGAAGATACTACAGTGACTGCCATTTCCTTCTCCAGCTCATTTTACAGATGAGGAAACTAAGGCAAGGAAGGTTAAGTGACTTGCCCAGGGTCACCCAGCTGGGAAGTGTCTGAGGCCAGATTTGAGGACTCTTCCTGACTCCAGGCCTGGTGCTTTGTGCTCTATGACACCACCTGGCCGCCCTCTTAGCATCTATAACCTTCTTTAACGGCACAGTGATGCCAAATGCAAGAGAGGCTGTGAAACATGCTGACGATTCAATTTGGCAATTGAGAGAGCATTTGTAAAACTGCAGAAAATTGTTTCAGTTAAGAAGCAAGATTACAAAAAGCCAAGAATGAGAGAGAAGGGAGGGAAATAGAGGCAGGGTCTATAGACAAGTTGAGAAAAGAAAGATAAAGGTTTCTGGATTAGGGATAGTAGAGTAGTGAAATTGGAGGGGCTTTTTTTAAGGTCTGGGAAGATTTGGACATGTTTGAAGACAGGGAAGAAGCAATAGATAGGAAAATGCTTTAAATGAGAGAGACAGAGACAGACAGAGAGAGAGGGAGAGGGAGACGGAGAGAGGGAGAGAGAGAGAGAGAGAGAGAGAGAGAGAGAGAGAGAGAG
>NW_025364939.1:0-1146 GCF_016433145.1 Gracilinanus agilis | reverse complement strand
CTTGTGTATGTCCACCCGCCTCATATATGTTTCTTGTAGACAACATATGGTGGGATTTTGGTTTCTAATCCACTCTGCTATTTGCTTCTGTTTTATGAGTGAGTTCATCCCATTCACATTCAGAGTTATAATCATCAGTTGTGCATTTGCTGACATTTTCGTATCCTCCCCTATTTCTATCCCTTCTTCTTACACTATTTCCTTTTAAACCAGTGGTTTGCTTTAAGCTGGTATCCCTTATCCCCTCCCTTGATTAACTTCCCTTTCTACCCCCTCCCTTATTATTCCCCTATTTTTATTTTTAAAGGCCAAATGAATTCCCTCCCCCTTCTTCTCCCCTCCCTTTTTTGACCTCCCCACTCCCCTGCTCCCCTTGGTTTATCCCTTCTGACTTTCTCAGTAGGGTTAGATAGAGTCTTATATCCCAATGGATATAACTATTCTTCCCTCTCAGGGTTAATTACACTGAGAGTAAGGTATAAATATTACCTCTTAATGCTCTCTTCCTCTCCTTCTTATAATAGTATTCATCCCTTCCCCTTCCCATGCCCTCTTTGTGTGTAATAGAATATCCTATTTTTCTTATCCCTTCAAGATTCTCTTGGTATCCTCTACTATTCATCCCCCTCTTTCCTTCCCACCCATATCATCTTAGACCATTTAGTATTCCAACCTCTCCCTATGAATAATTCTTCTAATTATTATAATAGTGAATGCTATAATGGTGAACAGAGTTCACTACAGAGAATTACACATAACATTTCCCCACATAGGAGTACCAATAATTAGATCTTATTGAAGCTCTTAAAGAGGCAAATTTAAAAATAAGAGTTTTCTTACTTTCCCTTCTGTTTCTTATTTACCTTTTCATGTTTCTCTTGATTTTTTGTGGTTGGATATTGAACTTTCCATTTAGTCCTGGTCTTTTCTGTGCAAATGCTTGGAAATTTTCTATCTTGTTGAATGCCCAAACTTTCCCCTGGAAGAATATAGTCAGTTTTGATGGGTAAGTGGTCCTTGGTTGTAACCCCAGTTCTCTTGCCTTTCTGAATATCATATTCCAAGCCTTGTGGTCTTTTAGTGTGGAGGCTGCCAGATCCTGTGTGATCCTGATTGGTGCTCCTTGATATCTGAATTGTCTCTTTC
>NW_025364938.1:0-5448 GCF_016433145.1 Gracilinanus agilis | reverse complement strand
CCCCCACCCCCACCAAGGACCGAATGTGATAAGAGAGAAACAAGGAAGAAAGTAAGGGCTGCAGTGAGAGGGGAAGGACCCCAGACAAAGCTTTAGACCCCGAGCTCCTGGAAGGCAAGGGCTCCTGCTCTCTTTGGTATCCCTGCTGCATTGGCACAGCATCTGGTACACAGCAGGTGCTTAATAAATGCGTATTGACTGACTGGCATCCCTTTCAATCCTGGTATTTCACAGAGAAAAAACAACCAGAGAAGATCTGTGGCTCCTCCTAAGTAACCTGGGTAGGAGTCAGGATTTGAACCTGGGGCTTCTGATCGCCCCCAGACCAACCTGCTTAGACATTCTACTTCCAAGCCAAAGCGGGCTTTTGAAGTCCAAGAGCGAGAGATACTGGATCCAGCTCTGCCAGGGGCCTGCACCATGTTCATCTGCCTAGTGCCCAGGGCTGGTTGTTAAATCCGCATTGGGGGTCTTTCCACCTCTGAAGCCCGGGAGCATTAAACATCAGGGTTCCAGTGATTGTTTTATTGTTCACAGAAAGGGATGGAGAAAATAACAATGATGCAGGTGAGACTTAAAGGTCAGCAGGGGGTAACTGGTTCCTGGAGAGCCAGTTGTTAAATATTTACCAGCACCTCCAAAGACAGGTGTGTATGTATACGTGTGTACATGTGTATGCTCATGTGTGTACTCTACATATAAGAAATATATTCTTTTTAATATGTTATTTTATTATATGTAATAATGTAATACTACTCACTTCTATTATGTATTTTATAGGTATTTTACAACTATAATTGTGTCTAGATGATGCTATATAATAATTATAGAATGATAGAGAACAACTACTTGCCTATACTGGGGTGCTGTTTGTTTTTTTAAAGCTTGCCTTCTGTTTTAGAATCGAGACAAGGTTCGGCAGAGAGGTAAGGGCTGGGCAAAGGGGGTTCAGTGACTACTTGTCCAGGGCCAGGCAGCCAGGAAGTATCCACAGCCAGATTTGAACCCAGAACCTCCCGTCTATCCACTGCAACCCCTCACTAGCCCTACAGCCTGTATTTTTACTATGTTATTTTATAGCTATAATTATATATGTAATAGTTGTATATAATGAATACTCACCTCTGTGATGGATTTGTAAATACTTATATTACTTATACATATGCTTATATATAATTATGCCTATATATGTATTATATATACTTATAGAACTTATAAAAATATATACTATTTCTATATATTTCTATTCTTATATTTATATACTTCTATTCATTATATATTTTCTTAAATTTATATACATTTCTATTTCTTATATTTACATAAACTTCCATCTCCCTTCAGCACCCTCCAGGCCTCTACCTTCCAGCGCTGCTCTGGTAAGGTTTGGGCCAAGGGGAGCAGATTGGCTTGGTCAGGCCTAACCCTAAGAACTGCCTTGAGGTCAAGGAGCTCGGGAGAGCCATCTGGCCTTGGCATTGTCTGCCCTTTGCCCGGCCCTCCCTGGCCTCGGTGAGTGGCTCAGGTGGGCTCAGACACGACGGATGGAGGCTCCGCATAGATGAGCATCTGTCGAAGGACTGGACAGTGGGATGAGGCTGGAGAAGGGGTGGGGGGTAGCGGGATACCCTTTCTAACGCTCCCCCCCCTTTTTGTTCCCCCTAGAAAGATGCTCAGAAAAGGAATTGCTGTTCTTGGCCCCAGAGGGCAGAATTCAGTCTCCAATAAAAGCTGCAAAGATGCAAATTAGATTTCGTGTGAGCAAAATCCTACTGAGAGCTACACAAATGTGTACCCGGCTGCCCTGAGAAATAGTCCAGGTTCTCTCTTCAAACAGAAGGTTGTTTTTTTTTAAACCCTTACCTTCCATCTTAGAATCACTTACTATGTGCTAGCTCCAAGGCAGAAGAGCAGCAAGGGCTAGGCAGTGGGGGGTGAAATGACTTGCTCAGGGTCACACAGCTAGGAAGTGTCTGAGGTCAGATTTGAACCCAGGACCTCCCATCTCTGGGCCTGGACCTCTGTCTACTGCCCCCCAAATGCAGGTCTTTAAAGAAAGGCTAGAGACCAGGATGTGCTGGTACCCGTTTAATGACTAGTTTTCCAGGGAAAGCCAAAGGATGCAGAGAACACCAGCAGAATTCCTATTTTCTCTGCCATTTTCCTCATTCTAGAGACCATCAGCCACTAGCAAGCTCCGCTTCCCATGGCACCAATTCAAGCAAACTAATCAGCGCTCGTTCTCATCCAGCCCTCTCCGGAAGAGAAGAAACAGGACAGTGTTGGGGTGAACTGAGGCCCCACTGCTGGGAGGCAGATGGATCAGGAAGGCACCCCTGGAAGGGAAAGCCAAAGGAGAGCCAACAGCCTTCGGGGCTGCAGGGGCCACAGTTAGTCACGGCGCCCCCCATCAGCGGCCAAATAACATGCACAGTCTTGAGGGCTCAAGAGAGCTGGAGCTTCTAGGAACCTTGGATGCCTTCGAGCCCAACGTCTCCCTTTCGGAGCTGAGTAACTCAGGCTCAGAGATGTTAAGTAACTGGCCCAAGGACACACAAATAGCAAGGATCCCAAGGTGGGATTTGAATCCAGGTCCTCAGACTTAAGATTCTTCCTCAAAGCCTGACCTCTTCCTGCCGTTCTTATCTTTTGACATTCCTCTGTCCTCCACTAACAAAAAGATCATTGGACTCGATGTCCCTGGGCTGGGATGCTCTTCCACCCAGCCTCCAACGAGGAGAATCTGGACTTCTTAGGCAACTCGAGGAAGCGCCATCTCCTGCAGGAGATCTCATTGGAGGCGCCCTCGTCTCTGAGGGCACCTCGTCTCTTGCCTTCCCTCTATTCTGTATTGGCACACTCTCCCTCCTGCCCTCCGATGACCAACCTCTCCAGCGTCCTAGACATCCCCACCAAAATCCCACCTCCTCCAGGCAGCCACCCAGAGCTCTTCTTATTCTCTAGCCTTCCCTCCATTCATTCTGTCCTATTTGTCCTGTCTACAGCCTGCTCTGTTTATCATTATCTGCATGGTTTCTCCCCATCAAACGGTTAGCTCCTTGTGGGCAGGGACTACTTTGGATCGATTTCCCCCCAATCTCATTCCTATTTGGGGGCTGATTGTCCTGAGAGGGATCAAGTGCTTCCATCCTCAAGTGTCTGCTCAGGAAACTTCCAGTCTTGTCACTTCTATGCCCCCAGCAGGGTGATTGCCTCGGACTATCAGCCAGACTTAATTAGGATTCACTGAACAATGATAGCCAAGATCATTGAGGCAGACGTGCCCCCCACAGGGAGCAGGGGGGCTCTCTCCCCTTCACACACCAAGCCCCTGAAGAGGAGGATCGGAACAAAGAGAGCACACAGAGGGGACAGAAAGATCGTTCTAGTTCCCCTAAACATGAGCTTACTGTTAGAAAGAAACTGAATGGAGACCAAGAGGGAAGGCCAACTAGACCTTCCCAGCCCAACCCCAATGGCCAGCATTGCCTATAGACATGGGGATGGTGCCTATCCTCCCTCCCTCACAGGATGATTCTGAGACCCTTCCAGGGCTATGGAGGACCCCCTTTTATGGGCACTTAGGGTTCCTGAAGATTCATTCTGTTAGGTTTTACCCAGAGCATGGGCCGTCTGGAGGTGTACAGACGGTTGTTGGGGACAGGGTGACCCATTTTAAATGGGGACTGACCTAGAAAGCCCCCAAGCCAGATGGTGACCGTAGGAGAAGCGGGCTTGGCTTTGGCACCAAGGACACGCAGAGAGCTAATTTCATAAGTGACTCAGCCTGCGGCACTTGTCATGCTGGGGGGCTGAGAGGAACAGAATGCCAGGGAAGCTGTGAGAGCCGGGGGGCAAAGGGCACAGCCCCAAGCAGATTTGGATGATGTTTCTAATTTCACAGGTTTTCAAGTTAGAAGGGACCCTGGGGATGATCAAGGCAATGCCCTTCATTTCTTTTTTTTTTTTTTAACCCTTATTTTTTGTCTTAAGACCAAAGAGCAGTAAGGCGGGGCAAACAAGGTTCAGTGACTTGCCCAAGGTCACAGAGTAAGGAAGTGAATGAAGCCAGATTTGAACCTAGGTCCTCCCAACTCCAGATCTGGCTCTTTGTCCACTGAGCCATCTAGCTGCCCCACTCTGTTTCATAAATGAGGGAATTAAGACTCAGGTAGAAGAATGGATTAGATTCCCACAGTTGGAGCCACAATTATATAGAGAGAAGAGAACACAGAGTTCTTCAAATCCAACCCCTTTGCTTCATATATGGGGAAACCGAGGTTGAGAAAGGTTAAAAAGACTTACCCAAATCAGAATCCATCTCCTTTGGAATTAAACCCAGAGCTATTGCCATCAGATTATGCAGCTGCTTGGACTCAGTAAACTAGAGAACCACTCTTCATTGGGATCATGGAGGGGTTAAGAAGGGAAAGGGAATAAGGATTTATATTTTCCCTATGATGAACTAGGCACTGTGCTGAGCACTTTACTAATATCTCATTCAAATTTAATCATCATGTAGGGAAGGAGAAGGATTGACTGTGAACGGAACTGTTTTGACTACAAAACAAAGAAGCAACATCTCAGAAAATGAAGAGTTCTATAAGGATGTCAATCTTAAAAGGAGTCATCAAAGGTTAGCTAGGTAGCTCTGTAGATAGAGAGTCAGATCTGGAGATGGGAGATCCTGGGTTCAAATCTAGCCTCAGACACTTCCTATGTGACCCTGGGCTAGTCACTTCACCTCAATTTGCCTAGCCCTACCACGCTTCTGCCTTGGCATTCATTCTAAGACAGAAAGTAATAGATTAAAAAAATTTTTTTAAAAGAGAGAAGTCATCAACACCCAAAAGGCACTGAGAGACAGTTATGACAAAAACACCTGAATTCAAACCACTGCAGGCATTCACTAGCCCTGTGACCTGGGGCATTTTATGGAATCTGTCTGCCTCACTTTCCTCAACTATAAAATGAGAGTAAGAGGACTGCTAATAACTCCCTCCCAGGGCATAAGTCTCAGAAGAGATAATAGTAACAAAATGTTTTGCTGATTTTAAAAATTTTTATCTAAATGTCTGTTGTTAGGAAGAGGACCAAAGAAACTTCCTGGTCATTGAAAGCAGTAGCAGTAGGCTGAGAGTTTCAGAAAGCCAGAGCAGTTGTAGATGGGAGTCAGAATATTTGTCACCCATAAAGAGCCACGTGAACGCAAGCTTTGAGGACGATAGAATCATCCTCCACTTAGCCACTCTTTTCCTGATCGCTAAAATGTCCACAGTCTCAACACAACCATTTTCAGATTCTTCAAGATTATTCCTCTATAGCTTTTGCTCACACACACACACACACACACACACACACACACACACACACACTCTCTTGATCACACACACACACACACACACTCTCTCTCTCTCTCTCTCTCTCTCTCTCTCTCTCTCTCTCTCTCTC
>NW_025364937.1:0-3838 GCF_016433145.1 Gracilinanus agilis | reverse complement strand
TATATATATATATATTTGATTGCATGTTATCTCCCCCATTAGAATATGAATTTATCTGCCTTTTGACTTCCTCATGTCCCCAGCACATATGGCACATAATAGGTGCTTAATAAATGAATGCCCAACATCACACCAGTGGTAAGTAAAGTTCGACCTGGAGATCATATCCTCTAAACTCCAAATCTTGGAAAGTTTAGGTGATGATTCATAACAAGATAAATCACCAGTTCAAGACATTAGTGACCAGTCCAATCACTGGATGAAGGCAGCATTTTGGGGTTCATTAGCTATCTTTATAATAAAATGTAGACCGACATTGTATGAACCCTGGATACTTGTTTACCTCTAAAGTTCCCTACCCTGTGATTACTGGAGAATAGTTGGTGGGAGGAGTGACACATGGCAGACCTAAATCCATGAGGAACCAAAGAGGACAAAGTACTCCACCTGAACTAGAGCATGTTTTATGGCAGTTACTTCCAGAAGTTTTTTATGTGTTGCTCTCAAACCAGACTCAGGTCCAGGTAGTCAGTGCTCCGAGGCTGATCTTTCTGCTGTCAAGAGTGATTATTGCCTGTATCCAGCACATCCTAAAGGTAACTTCCTTAGTCAGTGGCTAGGTAGTGAGTTACTCTGGGTTTCCCTTCCATAGCCAGTAAGGAGAGAGGTATAATAACCTATTTGGGAGGCACTAGGCAATGAAATGCCAGGAGACTCTTTGGATATATGTCCTCAGAATTCTTTTCCTATTTTTACTGCTGAATTGATAATATCTCATCATTAAATCAAATTACCCACAATAGGGTCAGGAATTGAACATATCAAATGACATTCAATATCATAGAAATGTAAGAAAAGAATGGGGAGCTTGCAATTGGGGCCCCAAGTAGCAAGTGGAAAAAAGAATCTATAAATGTGTGGATATAACAAGACAAACTCTGCCATCTTGCCTGGCATAGAGAAGAGGCTTATTAAATGCTTCTTCCTATAATGCCACCTTGCTAATGATATCTTTTTAATAATACAGTTTTGGTCCTTTAAAAAGAAATATTGTAAAAATGAAAGGATGAATCCTTGGAACTTCAGGTTCACAGGCATTGTCAACTTCCCTGAGTGCCAATTCTCTCTCTAGGAACAAGTCCAGAGGATCTGCCCTGGATCTTTCACTTTTCACTTCTTTTTAAACTTTCTGGGTATATGAATATCAACTAGAAATAATGAGCTTGTGAACTTCCTGTCCACAGAATCCATTTCTCTTCCTCTGTCACTGATTCTTCTGAGCATTCTCTCTGAACATTCATTTCCTTATTTCTTGTCTGCCCTTTTACTACATATACCAAGAGACAAAAAGTGAATTGTTGAGGATCAATCTGCGTGCATGTAATATCCCTCTACTTAAATGTGAGTTTGAGATATCAATTTTTAAATGACCTTTGTCCAAGCACAGCATTCTACATATAGTAAGTGAACAATTGATGATTGCTTATTCTTTTCAAAATTAAGAAAAAAAGAAAATATACACATTTTCTATAGAGTGTATCCTATCTATTATACAAAGTTGAGGCAAAGTGAGATATTAGAGACTTAAAACTGTGAGGTTGTCTATGAGGCAATGTTTCCCTTTCAAACTATAAAAGTAATGAAGATGACCAAATATAATACAGAGAAGTTGTCATATACATAGGACAAAAGAGGATCCACACCAATGGACAACATGTATGTCTTTAAAATACTATTTTTGCAAGAGAGATAGTACTATACAGTGATTAGAAAGCAATCCTCAGAGTCAGAAAGACCTAGATTCATATTCTGCCTCTGAGATATGACAGTATGACTGTAGCCAAGTCATTTAACCTCTCAGTGCTCCCAGGCAATGCTCAAACACTATAAATTGTAGAGAAGATACTAATCTGCATCAAAGAAAGAGGATAGAGGAAGTTCCTCACTGGTAATTTGATATTTGTATGAAAAGAAACTAAGGGGGTAATTTTTTATTTTTTACACCAATCACATACAATAAAAAATTTCTACATAAGTTTTCTGAAGTTATATGATCCAAATGGTCTCCCTCCTTCCTTCCCTTCCCCTTGCCAGAGCTTGCAAGCAATTTAATCTGGCATATACATGTATTATAACACAAAATATATTCCATAGTGTTCATTTTGTAAATTAACAATCTTATGAAACACAAGCTCCAAAACATATACCCAAATGAATAAGTGAAAAATTGTAAGCTAATAATTAATTTTTTAAATCAAAGTCCATTAAAGTCAAAATGAGGTCATTGGAAAGGGTTAGAACAGGTTATTTTAAATGCACTAAACAGTGGATAACTGCTCACTGTGAAACACTTTGCTTTATTAATATCTTGTCTCTGTCCTAGAAGTACGATGAACAATCACACAGTGGTTACAGAATTTATCTTAATGGGATTTCCTGTTGGATATGACATGCGAATGTTTCTCCTTGGGCTTTTCTCTCTGCTGTATGCCTTTACCCTAGTGGGCAATGGAGTAATCTTAGGACTCATCTGTTGGGAGGCCCGACTTCACACCCCCATGTACTTCTTCCTCTCACATTTGGCCATTGTTGACATCTCCTATGCCTGCAACACTGTGCCCCAGATGCTAGCAAACCTGCTGGACCCAAGTAAGCCAATTTCCTATGCAGGATGCATAACACAGACTTTTCTCTTTTTGACTTTTGCCCTCACAGAATGTCTTCTCTTGGTAGTGATGTCTTATGATCGCTATGTGGCCATCTGCCACCCCCTCAGATACTCTGTCATCATGAGCTGGAGGGTGTGTTTCATTTTATCATTGATGTCCTGGGCCCTTGGATCTCTTCTGTCCCTGGCCCATCTAATTTTATTACTGCCACTGCCTTTCTGTGGCCCCCAGAAAATCAACCACTTCTTTTGTGAAATCTTAGCAGTTCTCAAACTTGCCTGTGCTGACACTCATATCAATGAGATTTTGGTCTTGGTTGGGGCCACTTCTGTATTGATTGGACCCTTTTCTTCAATTGTGATCTCCTACATGCGAATAATCTATGCAATCCTGCATATCCAGTCAAGAGAGGGCAGACAGAAAGCCTTTTCCACCTGTTCTTCCCATCTCTGTGTAGTAGGACTCTTCTATGGCACTGCTATCATCATGTACATTGGACCCAAGCATGGGAACTCAAAGGGGCAGAAGAAATATCTCCTCCTATTCCACAGCCTATTTAATCCCATGTTGAACCCCCTTATTTATAGTCTGAGGAACAATGAAGTAAAGGAAGCCCTGAAGAGAGTACTAGGGAAAGGGAGACCATCCTAAAAGGTTTAATAAATACTAAGCTTGTAGTAGAATTTGGTAATTATGGCTATGTGCTGATAAATGTTGTACCAGCTGAAACCTAATTTCATGATGCGTAGTTTAAAAAGTAAAATAGAACCTGTTTCTCCAACTATATTATACAGAATATGGACTAGATAGCCTCTGAAGTATCTTCAAGCCCCAAATTTATGAGCCTATGCATCTTTAAAAATATGTATATATTGCTTATATTTGACTAATCTGTGAAAATTTTGTTAGATATCAAGGGAGTAATACTGCTACTTAGATGGTTTTATTCAATATCAAAATGACTCCTATTTGGGATAGGCATATTCAGTTTTGAGTTTCAGGGTGGTAAACAATGTCTTTTGAACAATAACTGGGAAATGGTTCAGGCCTGTACTTGACTCCCTATCCTGACAGCAAATCTAAAGATCATGACTACTGGGTTACAAGAACATTGTGGAAATCGAGAGAGAGAGAGAGAGAGAGAGAGAGAGAGAGAGAGAGAGAGAGAG
>NW_025364936.1:0-3776 GCF_016433145.1 Gracilinanus agilis | reverse complement strand
CGAATACAATGAGTAGGATACAATACAATGAAACTTTGAAAGAGTTGAAAGAGTTGCCTTAGAAACAGCCTGACAGATGAGCATTTCCTTTCCTTTGACCCCCTCTTTAAAAAGTTTGCCCAGAGTATAATTATATTTCAGCAGACCATTTGACAAAATCTCTCATGTTATCATTGTGGCCAAAATGTGGACTACTTAGGCATATTTAGGACTGATTGAATGATTGGACCTAAAGAAGAATTATTAATGAAGCAACATAATTTTGAAGGAAAGGTCTTCAGTGGAATGCCACAGGGATCTGAAATTGGTCCTGTGCTGTTTGACATTTAGATAAAAGCAGAGATGTATGCAAAGCAGACTGGTATAGAAAAAAAGACTGGTTCTGGAATCAGAGGGCTTGGGATCAAAATCTCTTCTTTTATACATATAATCTATGTGACCTTGGCCAAGTGTAAGAATTAAAATTGGGTTTGACTCAATATGAGTGTTATAAATGTGAGATTGTGGTGACCATTTATAAAATATTAGCCCTTGAATCAAAAACTGTTAGCAGCTTTTATTTATAACAAGGTAGAGATATTGAAAGCGGGAAATGTAGGAAGGAGACAGAGCCTTCTCTAGCCTACCACCCTAAGTGTTGCTCCTGTTAAGTTCGACTCAGCCCCTGGCAGGGGCTCCCTCAAGTCCTGATCTCCAAGTGGAAGTCCCAGTGGTGTGTTCAGCAAGGGTTCCACCAATGCAAGTCTCCTCCTTCAGCTCTAGTCATTCACCCAGTAAGCCTCTCCAGAGCAGAAAGCTCCACTCTAGGAACAATTCCAGGAAAAGGTGACTGCCTCCAAGAATCTCACAAGAGCTCACACTGAAAAGAGTGTCCCACCAAAGCACCAACTGAGAGAGGGTCTCCTCATGGAAGAACCAAGGAAGCAAAGAGTACATCTTCATCTCGATCTCGCCTTTTATACCCCTTTTTCCATGTCACTTCCTGTCTCTCCCCCTCTTCACAGGAACCAATCAAAGTCTCTCAATTTGCCTAGCACTGCCCAGGGGGCAGTGTCTGTAGGATTCACTTTCCGTTTTCTGAGGGTTTGAACTCTTATCAAAAGAATTCACAAGTTCCTGACTGATTAAGTTAAAAGGGTGGAGCACTCCAAGTACTTGATTAAGATAAAAAAATTCCCTTTCACACAAGTCAACCTCTCTGATTTAGTTGTCTCAGTTGTATATGACCTCTAAGATGTCTTCTAGTTCTAAATCTTGGATCTTTTGTTATTATTACACCAATTATCTCATTTTCAGCTGATATGAAGCTGGGAAATATAGCTCACACATTGATTGACAGCCTGGGTCTCACATAGTCTCACTGAACTATGATGACTGGCTAAATCTAATATAATGAGATTTAATAAAGATAAATTTAAAGCCTTAGTCTTTGGGCAATTTTATATTGGTCATACATATGCTATCATACTAACATTTTCATATTTGTCATGTTGTGGAAGAAGACACATTAAAAAAAACAGAAAATAAAATTTAAAATGGTCTGCTTCTGGGGCAGCTGGGTAGCTCAGTGGAGTGAGAGTCAGGCCTAGAGACAAGAGGTCCTAGGTTCAAATCCGGCCTCAGCCACTTCCCAGCTGTGTGACCCTGGGCAAGTCACTTGACCTCCATTGCCCACCCTTACCACTCTTCCACCTATGAGACAATACACCGAAGTATAAGGGTTAAAAAAAAAATTATAAAAAAAAATGGTCTGCTTCATTCTACATTTAGACTCCATCAGTCCTTTCTCTGGAGGTGCATAGCATTTTTCATCATGAGTCCTTTGGGATTGTCTTGAATCATTGTATTGCTTAGAATAGATAAGTTTTTCACAGTTGTTCATCTTGCAGTATTGCTGTTACTGTGTTCAATGTTCTCCTGGTTCTGCTTACTTAATTCTGCTTCAGTTTATGTAAGTCTTTCCAAGTTTTTATGAAATTTTGTTCACTATTTCTTATGGCATAACAAATAGTATTCCATTATAATCATGTATCACAACTTGTTCAGCCATTTCCCCGATTGATGGTCATCCCCTCATTTTCCAATTCCTTGATACTTCCAAAGGAGCTGAAATGTAAAGATTAAATTTAGTGGTTGGACTTAAATTATATGAAATAATGTGGTTGCTGAAGTTATTATATCTCAAATCAGAAGTTTATTTACCAAATTAGAGAAGAAACAACAAAGTAGAGAAATGTGACAGGTTAGAGAAAATAACAATACTAGTCCTCAGCCAGGAGGGTCGGTAGTGAGTGACTACAAGGCCTCCTCCAAGATGGAAGCTAGTCTCTTAGGAAACTAGGAAAGGAGTCAGTCCTTTTCACTCATGAAGTAGTCCATGAGTCAGAATCTAACTTGAAGCCACCGTTCATGAGATTGCCCCAGCCCAAGGATTTCATGGCTTTTATGGTGGTTTCCTATTCCTGCCCCTCTTCACAGGGGCCAATCAGTTTCCAAATTGTCCAGCCTTGCCCAGGGGCAGTGTCTGTAGGATTGACTTGTCACCTCTAAAGCTGCTTACTCTCTTTCTAGAATTCACATGTTTCTGAGTTATCACCCAGTTTAGCACTGGGTTGCAGACTTCCCCCTACTTAAGGTTAGGTATAAACTCCTGAAGAGTAAGAGTTTCCTTTACTTTACCATTAAGTATGGGTGTAATCTCACTTTTGTTGATTAATTCGAAAGTAGGCAAAGGACAGTTAATTCTGTCCTCACAGTCTACTGAGGTACTAAGTAAGAGTACTTAAGTTACTGTTAACCAAAATTTTAATTCCCACTAGGCAAAGAATAAAGGATTCCCTTTTCACAAGTGTAAACTCAGAATAGACAAAGAGAACCAAGAATTTCCTTTCACAGCTATAAATGTACAAATAGGGCTAAGGAAAGCCCTTTTTTAAAAAAAAAAAAACCACTTTGGGATACAGACCTAGTAGTGGTATTGCTAGATCAAAGAGTATACACAATTTTATAGCCCTTTGGGCATAGTTACATATTGTTGTTCAGAATGGTTGGATGAGATCACAATTCACCATCAGTTCATTAGTGTATACTTATTTTTTCATATCTCCTCTAGTACTTGTCATTTTCCTTTTCTGTCATATTAGTCATTCTGAGAAAGTTATTCTGAGAAAGATGAGGTACTCAGAGTTGTTTAAATTTACATGTCACATCAGTAGTGATTTGAAGCATTTTTTGATATGACTATGGATAAGTTTGATTTCTTTATTTGAAAACTGCTTGTTCATATCCTTTGACTGTCATTTGGGGAATGGCTTCATTCTTATTATAAATTTGACTCAGTTTTCTATGTTTGAGAAATGAGGCCTTTGCCTCTTACTTAAAAAATTTGCCCCAGTTTTCTGTTTCCTTCCTAATCTTGGTTGTATTGGTTTTATTCGTACAAACTTTTAATTTAACCAGAATTATCCATTTTATCTCTCATAATTCTTTCTATCTCATTTGATCACAAATTCTTCCTTTATCCATACATCTGACAGGTAAACTATTCCATGGTCCCGTAATTTGCTTATGGTCTTTATTTCCCTTTATGTCTAAATCATGTACCCATTTTGACCGTCTCTTGGTATGCATTATGAGACTTTGATCTATACCTAATTTCTACCATACCATTTTCCAGTTTTCCCAGTAGTTTTTTTTTAACATTTATTAATATTCATTTTTAACATGGTCACATGATTCATGCTCCTCCTTTCCCCTTCAACCCCCCCCACGCCCCC
>NW_025364935.1:0-1177 GCF_016433145.1 Gracilinanus agilis | reverse complement strand
ATATATATATATATATATATGTCTATTTTTGTCTAACTTTGTCATCTTTCCCCCTTTACTTCTGAGAAATCTGATTAAATTCTAATAGGCAATTTTGGATAATTTTTTTCTTTCTAAATGCTTGAAAGATTCTTTCTTCATCTTTTTAATTTTTAAATTGAATAATTAGGTGCTGTGGAGACTTGTGCTATGGATTTCTTCACGCTGGGATCCTGTCAATTCTTTCCCCTTGCAGATTATTACCTTTCTTGAGCACTCTGGGAAATTGTTCTATTTCTTCAAATAACCTAAGTTGGCTTTCCCCCCCCCCCCCTTTCTTTCTTTTATTTTTTCTTTAAGCCCTTAGCTTCTCTCTTAGAATCAATACTGTGTATTGGTTCCAAGGCAGAAGAGTGGTAAAGGCTAGGCAATGGGGGTTAAGTGACTTTCTCAGGACCACACAGCTAGGAAGTGTCTGAGTCCAGATTTGACCTTAGAATTTGATCCCATCTCTGGGCCTGGCTTTAAACCACTGAGCCACTCAGCTGTGTCTGTTTTGCCCTCTTTCTTGATACTCTTGGGAAGGTTTGAAGTTTTGGCTCTATTTTCCAAGTTCAGTATTCTGGATATCTATTAATTATTTCCCTGGGTCTTTTCATTTTTCTAGATTATATTCATCCTGCTTTTTTTGCTGCTTATGCTGATAATTTTCATTCTTTAATGTTGCTTTACATTTTCACTAATTAGTCTTCCCATGCTTTTTTGCTGTTGTTGGTTTGGTCTTCCTTCAATTCCAGTAACTATTAGCATCTAATTTACTTTTTCCTTCAGAGTTTTTGCATGGCTTTTAATAATGTATGTTTTAATATACATTTCTATGGAGATTCTAAACTTTTTATCTTTTATATACACGATTTATTAAATTGCTTATCTCTTGGCAAGAAGATGGATGCCATTTTCCTGCTATATTGCTTTATCAAGCTACGTAGAAACCATGTTTTCTTTTGCCTTTCTATGTATTACTAACACATAACATTGTGTTTGGTACATAGTAGACACTTAACAGATGATTATTGATTGACTGACTTTTCCCCCTCTGGAAATGCCCATTGAATCAAAATTACCATTTCTGGAATGGGCACATTAAGTAATTGCCCTATGGCAAAAGAAAAAGGAAGGAAGGAAGGAAGGAAGGAAG
>NW_025364934.1:0-6461 GCF_016433145.1 Gracilinanus agilis | reverse complement strand
GGAGTATTTCTTACATTCAGCAATATAACGATTTAGTTAATCAACAAGTATTCATTAAGCATTTCCTATTTGTCAAGCATGGAATATATAAAGATTTTTTAAGTTCCTGATTCCAAGGAGCTCACATTTTAAGGAAGAGACAATAAACTACCAATTGAGTATATGCAGGGTTAATTGGTAGTAGTCTTAAAGGAAAATGTTAACTATCATTAAGGGACAGCAGGAAAGGCTTCTTGCAGAATGTTAGATTTTTGGCTGAGGTTTGAAATCCAGGGAAGAAAGTTGAAGATGAGAAGAGAGAACATGTACAGAGTACATGCAGTGAAAATGTACAGAACTGGGAGATAGGATGTCTACATTTCATTATCTCCAACTCCCATGATTCAATTATCATCTCTATACTGATGATTATCCAATTCTAACTTCTCTGTTGACCTCAATTCTCATATCTCTAACTGCTTACTATAACTCACAAAACGGATGTCTCATAGACATCTTAAATGCAACATATCCAAAATGGAACTTATTATCTTCCCCTCCCCTTTCCAAATCCTTCCTTCTACCTAATTTCCCTATTACTGCTGAGAGTAGTACCCTTCTCCCAGTAGCTTAAACTCACAACTAATGTAATGTGGATAATTTGAGGAAAGGTGGGGTATAAGGAAGTTTGAAAGGAGAATGTTGGAGACTTGCTAAGTGGGTAATCTCGGTTACAGATAGGCTGGGATTAAAGGAGATTCAGGGTACAATAGGACTGAAGTCAGGAGTATAACACAGAAGGGAAACAGAGATATTTTAGGGAGAAGAGAAATTAAACTAAACAGACAAACACAGCAGGCTTACAGACTGGGACTTAGACTCAAACACAAGCTGAGGGAAATAGACTAGACTGAAATTAACAAACAGGCTTTAGTTAATTTCACAGGAAGGGACCTGTTTTGAAGTAACACAGTCCTTCAAGATGGATGCCCCAGCTTCCCTCTAAGCCCAGAGTATGTTGTCTCTTTCCCTCTTCTTCCCTCTTGATAACTAACAGACAAATTACACTAATAGGGCTATTGAAACACAAAAGGGTTTATTTTGTTTGAAGGATGTTTGTTAGGAAGGTGGATCAAAGTAAAGCCCTATCAGTTGCCTCAGGAACCTCAGGTGGGGGAAGGGAAGTAAAGATGGAGTCTGAGTAAGGACCTGCCTTTAAATTCAGCTTTACTAAGTGCTATTGCTATCTAAAGGGAATAAATGCTGACTGACTAACTATAACTAATGCTGTCAATTAGGTAACTCTTCACAGATTTAACTCCTCTATAATTACTCTCCTTATTAACTCCACAGACATATAAGGTAAGGGAGGGAAGGCAGGGATGGTATTAGGAAAGGAAGATATAAAGGGTTTATCTAAAATAATAATTTCTTAAGTAAATATATCAAAACTAGGCTAAATTTCAATATTAAAGCTAGGTAATCAAACAGCTCGGCTCATTCACAACCTCCCTCCACGGAAGATCCAGCCAACTGCCTCTTCCTCAAGATTCCAAACCCCTAACAGCTTTTGGAACTCAGCCAAAGCTAGAAAAAACTATATCACCCCAATTCTGTATACTACACCTATTACTGCTGAGAGTAGTACCCTTCTCCCAGTAGCTTAAACTCACAACCTAGATTTCATGCTCAACTTCTCTCACCCCACCATATCCAATATGTTCCCAAGGCCTGTCAGTATTTCCTTCTTAAGGTCTCTTTGCATATTCCCCATTTCAACTCCTTTTTTTTGACTTTGAATTTTTATTTTTTAGAAAAAATCTCCATGGTTACATGGTTCATATTCTTACTCTCTCCTCAACCCCCCCAACTCCAAATCCTATCACACTCATAGCCAACACGCATTTCCACTGGTTTTAATATGTGTCATTGATCAAGACCTATTTCCATATTATTGATAGTTGCAGTGGGTTGGTCATTTAGAGTCTACATCCCCAATCATGTCTGCATCAACTCATGTGTTCAAGCAGTTGTTTTTCTTCTGTGTTTCTCCTCCCACAGTTCTTCCTCTGAATGTTGGTAGCATTCTTTTCCATAAGTCCCTCAGAGTTGTCTTGGATCCTTGCATTGCTACTAGTACAGAAGTCCATTACATTCGATTTTACCACAGTGTATCAGTCTCTGTGTCCAATGCTCTTCTGGCTCTGCTCGTTTCAGTCTGTATCAATTCCTGGAGGTCATTCCAGTTCACATGGAATTCCTCCAGTTCATTATTCCTTTGAGCACAATAGTATTCCATCACCAACAGATACCACAATTTGTTTAGCCATTCCCCAATTGAAAGGCATACCCTCTTTTCCAATTTTTTTTTTCCAACACAAAAACTGTGGCTATAAATATCTTTGTAGAAGTCTTTTCCCCTATGATCTCTTTGGGGTAAAAACCCAGCAATGGTATGGCTGGATCAAAGGGCAGGCAGTCTTTTAGTGCTCTTTGAGCATAGTTCCAAATTGCCATCCAGAGTGGTTGGATCACTTCACAACTGCAACAGCAGGGCATTAATATCCCAATTTTGCCACATCCCCTACAACATTTATTACTCTCCCCTGCTGTCATTTTAGCCAATCTGCTAGATGTGAGGTGATACCTCATAGTTGTTTTGATTTGCATTTCCTAATTATTAGAGATTTAGAACACTTTCCCATGTGCTTATTGATAGTTTTGATTTCTTTATATGAAAATTGCCTATTCCTATCCCTTGCCCACTTATCAATTGAAGAATGGCTTGATTTTTTATACAATTGATTTAGCTCTTTGTATATTTGTGTAATTAGACCTCTGTCAGAATTTTTTGTTATAAACATTTTTTCCCATTTTGTTGTTTCCTTACTGATTTTGGCCGCACTGTTTTTGTTTGTACAAAAACTTTTTAATTAAATGTAATCAAAATTATTTATTTTACGTTTTGTATTCTTTTCTAACTCTTGCTTGGTTTTAAAATCTTTCCTTTCCCAGAGATCTGACAAGTATACTATTCTGTGCTCTCCTAATTTACTCATAGTTTTCTTCTTTATATTCAAGTCATTCACCCATTCTGAATTTATCTTGGTATAGAGTGTGAGATGTTGATCTAAACCTAATCTCTCCCATATTGTTTTCCAATTTTCCCAGAAGTTTTTGTCAAATAGTGGATTTTTGTCCCAAAAGTTGGGCTCTTTGGGTGTATCATACACTGTCTTGCTGATGTCATTTACCCCAAATCTATTCCACTGATCCTCCCTTCTGTCACTTAGCCAGTACCACATTGTTTTGATGACTGCTGTTTTATAGTATAGTTTAGTATCTGATACTGCTAGGCCACTTTACTTCATGTTTTTTTTTTCATCATTTCCCTTGATGTTCTTGATCTTTTGTTCTTCCAAATGAACTTTGTTATAATTTTTCTAATTCAGTAAAAAAGTTTTTTTTTTGGTAGTTTGGTAGGTATGGCACTAAATAAGTAATGTAGTAAGAGTAGAAAATAGTAAGGGTAGAATGGTCATTTTTATTATGTTAGCTCATCATACCCATGAGCAATCAATGTTTTCCCAATTGTTTAGATCTAGTTTTAATTATTTGGAAAGTGTTTTGTAGTTGTGTTCATATAATTCCTGTGTTTGTTTTGGTAGATAGATTCCTAAGTATTTTATTGTCTAGGGCAGTGATGGGCAAACTTTTTAAAGAGGGGGCCAAAGAAAAGGAAATTCTCATCTGTCAGTCTGTTTCTTAGGCAACTCTTTTGAAGTTTCATTGTATTCTATCCTACTCATTGTATTCGACAGATTAGGAATAATGTAGCTTGGCCAGATAGAACATTTCAGGGGGCCACATTTGGCCCACAGGCCGTACTTTGCCCATTACTGGTCTAGGGTGATTTTAAATGGTATTTCTCTTTCTAACTGTTGCTGCTGAAATGTGTTGGAAATATACAGAAATTCTGATGATTTATGTGCATTTATTTTGTATTCTGCAGCTTTGCTAAAATTGTTGATTATTTCCATGAGCTTTTTAGTTGATTCTCTAGGATTTTTTAGGTAAACCATCATATCATCTGCAAAGAATGATAGCTTAGTCTCCTCATTGCCTATTTTAATACCTTCAATTTCTTTTTCTTCTGTTATTGCTACTGCTAATGTTTCTAGTACAATGTAATAGAGGTGATAATGGGCATCCTTGTTTCACTTCTGATCTTGTTGGAAAGGCTTCTAATTTATCCCCATTGCATATGAAGCTTGTTGTTGGTTTTAGATACATACTGTTTATTATTTTTAGGAAAGGTCCTTCTATTCCTGTACTTTTTAGTGTTTTCAATAGCAATGGGTGTTGTATTTTGTCAAAGGCTTCTTTAGCATCTATTGAGATAATCATGTGTTTTTTGTTGGTTTGCTTGTTGATATTATCAATTATGTGAATGGTTTTCCTGATGTTGAACCATCCTTGCATTCCCAGTATAAATCCCACCTGATCATAATAAATAACCCTTTTGATCACTTGCTGGAGTCTTTTTGCTAGTATTCTATTTAAGATTTTTGCATCTATGTTCATTAGGTCTATAGTTTTCTTTCTCTGTTTTTGGTCTGCCTGTCTTTGGAATCAGTACCATATTTGTGTCATAAAAGGAATTTGGTAGAACTCCTTCTTTGCTTATTATGTCAAATAATTTGTATAGCATTGGGATTAGTTGTTCTTTGAATATTTGATAGAATTCACTTGTGAATCCATCAGGCCCTGGCAATTTTTTCTTAGGGAATTCTTTGATGGCTTGTTCAATTTCTTTTTCTGATATTGGATTATTTAAGTATTCTATTTCTTCTGCTGTTAATCTAGGCAATTCATATTTTTGTAAATGTTCATCCATATCACCTAGATTGCTATATTTATTGCCATATAACTGGGCAAAATAGTTTTTAATGATTGCCTTAATTTCCTCTTCATTAGAAGTAAGGTCTCCCTTTTCATCTTTGATACTGTTAATTTGGTTTTCTTCTTTCCTTTTTTAAATAGATTTACTAGTATTTTGTCTATTTTATCTGATTTCCGAAGTACCAGCTTCTAGTCTTATTTATTAATTCAATAGTTCTTTTACTTTCAATTTTATTAATTTCTCTTTTGATTTTCAGTATTTTTAATTTAGTTTTCATCTGGGGATTTTTAATTTGTTTAGTTTCTAGTTTTTATAAGTTGCATGCCCAATTTATTGACCTCTGCCCTCCCTAATTTGTTAAGATATGCACCCAATGATATAAATTTTTCCCATAATACTGATTTGGATGCATCTCATAGGTTTTGGTAAGAAGTCTCATTCTTGTCATTCTCTTCAATGGAATTATTAATTGTTTCTATGATTTGTTCCTTAACTAATTTATTTTGGAGAATCATATTATTTAATTTCCAATTAGTTTTTGTTTAGGCTCTCCATGCATTCTTACTAAAAGCTATTTTCATTGCATTATGATCTGATAAGTTTGCATTTATTATTTCTACTTTTTTGCATTTGTTTGCCACTTTTCTATACCCTAGTACATGTTCAATTTTGTGAATGTTCCATGAGCTGCTGAAAAGAAGGTGTATTCCTTTTTGTCCCTATTTATTTTTCTCCATACAACTATTAACTCTAGTTTTTTTTAAAAAATAAAAACCCTTTCCTTCTGTCTTAGAGTCAATACTACGTATTGGCTCCAAGGCAGAAGAGTGGTAAGGGCTAGGCAATGGGGGGTCAAGTGACTTGTCCAGGGTCACACAACTAGGAAGTGGCTGAGGGCAGATTTGAACCTAGGACCTCCTGTCTCTAGGCCTGGTTCTCAATCCATTGAGCTACCCAGCTGCTCCCTCTAATTTTTCTAAGATTTCATTTACTTCTTGTATCTCTTTCTTATTTATTTTTTCATTTGATTTATCTAGAACTGATAGGGGAAGGTTTAGGTCTCTTACTAGTATAGTTTTATTATCTATTTCCTCCTTGAGCTCTTTCAGTTTCTCCTTTAGAAATTTAGATGCTATACCATTTGGTGCATACATGTTGAGTACTGCTATTTCTTCTTTGTTTATACTGCCTTTTATCAGGATGTAATTACCTTACTTATCTCTTTTAACCTAATCTATTTTTACTTTGCCTTTGTCAGAAATCATGATTGCAACTCCTTCCTTCTTTTTCTCAGTTGTAGCCCAATAGATTTTGCTCCAACCCTTCATTTTTACTCTATGTATGTCTACCTGTCTCATGTGTGTTTCTTGTAGACAACATATGGGAGGATTTTGGCTTGTAATTCACTTTGCTTTGCTCACATTTTATGGGCAAATTCATCCCATTCACATTCAGAGTTAAAATTATCAACTGTATTCCCAGACATTTTGATTCTCTCTCCTTCTCCTGCCCTTTCTTCTTTCACTATTTCCTTCTATACCAGTGTTTTGTTTTTAATCAGTTCCTCTAATCCCCTCCC
>NW_025364933.1:0-3267 GCF_016433145.1 Gracilinanus agilis | reverse complement strand
ATGGGTGAGGGGAGAGCGGGGGGGGGGGGTGAAGGGGAAAGTAGGGGTATGAAGCATGTAAACAGGTTAAAAATGAATATTAATAAATGTTTAAAAGAATAATAGGAATCAATCTCTTCACCCTGAAGTTCCTCTACTTCCATCACTACTACCACCATTACCAGACACTGCCCCAAAGTCTGAAATCTGCAGCTGCAACCTAGACTATCTATAGCAGAAACAAAGAAGAGACCTTAGATCTAAATCTTTGTTTCTAAGGATTATGTAGACTTGGTGGGTCATAGTAAGTCATTTAGGAGAAGTTTTGTTTTTATTCATTTGTTTTCATGTATTTCCTGTTATAATAATTATTATAATAAATACTATGTATGAGTAAAATTATCCTTAATAGAGTATAGCCAGCTTGCTTGCAAGGGCAGAGTTGGGCTGTACAGAATAGATTTTCCCATGATCTTGGATAGGGGCTAAGAGCCAGTAAAAAAGAAATATTCTCTCCAAAATGACCTGTGCCATAGGGCAACCCACCACAAACGTCAAATATGTCTATGAATCTCAAGAGAGAAGGTGGGAAATGGGAAGAGAAAGGAACAGGCTCATTCTAAATATAAACTAAGGACCTCCACCAGAGGCTCCATTGATGGGACAGCACACAGAGAGGATCATATCAGTACGCTTTTGTTTCCACAATATCACCAAAAACTAGAGACATGGATTGCTTAGGATAAGCTCCCACATTACCCACCCCTTACTCAAGGGAACTAGAATGGGCAGGGAACATGTTTTTAACTTGTTCTCATCTCCTTCCTAATTACTTATCTATTTTGAATGGACACTGTCTCCAGGATGTTGCCCAAATAGCCAAGATGCAGTAGGTATTTTCCTCTAGATGACCCCAAATTCTCATTCCTTTGCCTAAGATGGAAACTTCAGTGGGAAAAGAGACTGTCATCTGTTCTCATAGCAAAGACCACATGTCTCAGGGTCAGAGAGAATAACCAAGAACTTGAAAGTTGGAGAAGACCTTAGTGGCCTTCTAGTCAAACCCATGGAAGACCTCCGATGAGGATAAATCTTTGTCTTCTCAAGACAATCCATTCTGTTTGGGGACAGTTCTAATTATTAGGATGTTTCTGTTACCAAGGCTAAAGCTTGCCTCTTGGCAAAGTCTATCCATTATTTCTCGTCCTGCCCTTTGGGGACAAAATGAACAACTCCGATCCATTCCTCACCACCTAGAAAACCCTTCAAATTCTTGAAGATAGATATTACATTCCCCTGAATTCTTCTTTTCTCCAGGCTAAATATCTCTAGTTCCATCAACTGATTCTCATGTAACTTGGACTTAAGGTAATTTGCCATCTTGGTTAGTCTTCCCTGAACATTCATCAATTGTCTTCTTAAACTCTAACACTGGGAGCTGATCATGATATTCTTGATGAGGTATGACAAGGGTAGAATACAGTAGGACAATCATATTCCTATCTAGGGAGCTATGCCCCTCAATGGAATTCAATATCATGTTAGCTGTGTTGACTACTGTGTTCCACACCCTGTTCATATTGAGCTTACAATTCACTCAAACTTCTCAGGCAAACTGCTACCTTAACACATCTCCTCATCTTATACTTAAGTTGATTGTTTTTCTACCCAAGCATAAAAATTTGCATGTATCTGCAGCAAATTTCATCTTATTTGTTTCAGTCTAATACTCTAGAGTAAAGTACAGTATAATGGGTAGAAGGCTGTCCATGGAGTCAAGTGCATAGTATAATGGATAGAAGGCTGTCCAAGGGGTCTAATGTATAGTATAATGGGTTGAAGGCTGTCCAAGGGGTCTAGTATATGGTATAATGGATAGAAGGCTAGCCATGGGATCAAATGTATAGTATAATGGATAGAAGGCTAGCTATGGAGTCAAGACTGTAAAGGTTCAATGTCCTCTGATGACATATATGGCTCTCGGTAAGTTGCTTAGTCTTTTAGTGCTCCAGGAAACTCTTAAGACTATAAGTTTCAAAAAAGGTGCTGATCTTGATTGAAAGAAGAAATTTTCCTTAAGAGGAGTTCTTTGAATCTATGAAACCACAATCCTGTATCCAGAAATGTTTCAGATATTATGCTAGGTATTGGAGATACAAAAAAGCATGAAACAGCCTCTGTTTTCAAAGAGCGTCCCTACACAGAAGAGGAGGGCAACTGAGAGAGAGAGGTGGGAAAAATAATTTATTCATAGTTGAGTAAACAAAAAAATAAAAAGTGATAATGTAAAGCAGTAATGGGCAAACTATGGCCAGCAGGAGATGCAGCCCCCTGAAATGTTCTATCCAGCTGAGGGACATTATTCCTAATTTGACAAATACAATGAGTAGGACACAATACAATGAAACTTCAAAAAAGTTGCCTTAGAAACAGACTGACAGATGAACATTTCCTTTCCTTTGGCCCCCTCTTTAAAGTTTGCCCATCACTGCTCTAGGCTGTTGAGATTTTTTTTGGATACTGACTCAATTTTCCACTGTTAGTTATCCTCCCAGTTTTTGATGATTACAGTATTTATGCTTTTTATCTAAGTCATTGATAAAAATATTAAAAAAGAATAAAGCCAAGTACAGATTTCTGGAACACTCCATTGGAAACTTCCTTCCACACTGATATTGAACCTGAGTCTGGCCATAAATCAATTTGGAATTCATCACATTTGTGTTATCAACGACTTCATATCACTCCACATCTTCTCTAAAAGAATAGTATGAGACATTTTATGAAAAGTTTGACTAAAAACCTAAATGTAAGGGAAGGAGTTCACTATTGCCACCTTGATCAGTCAGACAGTCAGTCAATCAATCAATCAACAAACAATATTAAAAATGTGTAAATCAAATTGTTAGAGAAAGAAATCACAAACCACTTGAGTATCTTTGCCAAGAAAACCCCAAATGAGGTCATGAAGAGTCAGACAGGAAGAACTGACCATAAATGGGGGGGGGGGGAATGAAAAACAGAAAAATCAGATCATCCACCCTCATGATCTCTTATCAAGTGTGAATTCCTCTTTAATTGGATGGAGAAAGGACTGAACAAACAAACAAGCTAACCATGTCCTCTGGGGCTTTAAATAGTAGGAAAATTTCAGCAGTTGTTCTGTTCAAGGGGTGGACTAACCCAAAAGTGAAGACAGTGAAGACTCCAAGTTTATGTCCTAGAAAAGGAATCTCTTTCTCTTTCTCTCTCTCTCTCTCTCTCTCTCTCTCTCTCTCTCTCTCTCTC
>NW_025364932.1:0-2113 GCF_016433145.1 Gracilinanus agilis | reverse complement strand
CCAACATTCATTACTCTTCCCTGCTATCATTGTAGCCAATCTGCTAGGTGGAAGGTGATACCTTAGAGTTGTTTTGATTTGCATTTCTCTAATTATTAGAGATTTAGAACATTTTCTCATGTGCTTATTGATAATTTTTATTTCTTTATCTGAAAATTGCCTATTCATGTCCCTTGCCCATTTATCAATTGGGGAATGGCTTGATTTTTTATACAATTGATTTAACTCCTTGTATATTTGAGTAATTAGACTCCTGTCAGAGTTTTTTGTTATAAAGATTTTTTCCCAATTTGTTGTTTCCCTTCTGATTTTGACTACATTGTTTTGGTTTGTACAAAAGCTTTTTAGCTTAATATAATCAAAACCATTTAATTTACATTTTGTAATTTTCTCTAACTCTTGCTTGGTTTTAAAATCTTTCCTTTCCCAGAGATCTGACAGGTATACTATTTTGTGTTCACTTAACTTATTTATAGTTTCCCTCTTTATATTCAGGTCATTCACCCATTCTGAATTTATCTTGGTGTAGGGTATGAGATGTTGATCTAAACCTAATCTCTCCCATATTGTTTTCCAATTTTCCAAGCAGTTTTTGTCAAATAGTGGATTCATGTCCCAAAAAGTGGGCTCTTTGGGTTTATCAGACACAGTCTTGCTGACGTCACTTACCCCAAGTCTATTCCACTGATCCTCCCTTCTGTCTCTTAGCCAGTACCATATTGTTTTGATGACTGCTGCTTTATTATAGCTTAATATCTCATACTGCTAGGCCCCCTTCCTTCATATTTTTTCATTATTTCCCTTGATATTCTTGATATTTGTTCTTCCAAATGAATGTTGTTAAAGTTTTTTCTAATTCAGTAAAAAAGGTTTTTAGTAGTTTGATAGGTATGGCACTAAATAGGTAAATTAATTTGGGTAGAATGGTCATTTTTATTATGTTAGCTTGTCCTACCCATGAGCAATCAATATTTTTCCATTTGTTTACATCCAGTTTTAATTGTTTGGAAAGTGTTTTGTTGTTATGTTCGTATAATTCCTGTGTTTGTTTTGGTAGATAGATTCCTAAGTATTTTATATTGTCTAGGGTCATTTTAAATGGTGTTTCTCTTTCTACCTCTTGCTGCTCTAATGTGTTGGAAATATATAGAAATGCTGATGATTTGTGTGCATTTATTTTGTATCCTGCAACTTTGCTAAAGTTGTTGATTATTTCTATTAGCTTTTTAGTTGATTCTCTAGGATTTTTTAGGTAGACCATCATATATCATCTGCAAAGATTGATTGCTTAGTTTCCTCATTGCCTATTTTAATACCTTAAATTTCTTTTTCTTCTCTAATTGCTACTGCTAGTGTTTCTAGTACAATGTTAAATAATAGAAGTGATAGTGAGCATCCTTGTTTCCTGCCTGATCTTATTGGGAAGGCTTCTAATTTATCCCCATTGCATATGATGCTTGTTGATGGTTTTAGAAATACACTGTTTATTATTTTTAGGAAAAGTCCTTCTATTCCTATACTTTCTAGTGTTTTCAGTAGGAATGGATGTTGTATTTTGTCAAAGGCTTTTTCAGCATCTATTGAGATAATCAGGTGATTTTTGTTGGTGTGCTTGTTGATATGGTCAATTATGTGAATGGTTTTCCTGATGTTGAACCATCCTTGCATTCCTGGTATAAATCCCACCTGATCATAATGCCCACCCTCGTAATCACTTACTGGAGTCTCTTTGCTAGTATTCTGTTTAAGATTTTTGCATCTATGTTCATTAAGGAGATTGGTCTGTACTTTTCTTTCTCTGTTTTTGATCTACCTGGCTTTGGGATCAGGACCATATTTGTATCATAAAGGAATTTTGTAGAACTACTTCTTTGCTTATCATGTCAATTAGTTTATATATTATTGGAATTAGTTGTTCTCTGAAGGTTTGATAGAATTCACTTTTAAATCCATCTGGCCATGGCAATTTTTTCTTAGGGAGTTCTTTGATGGCTTGTTCAATTTCTTTTTCTGATATGGGATTATTTAAGTATTGTATTTCTTCTACTGTTAATCTAGGCAATTTATATTTTTGTAAATTATTCATCCATCTCACCTTAATTGCTATATTTAT
>NW_025364931.1:0-2189 GCF_016433145.1 Gracilinanus agilis | reverse complement strand
TTCTATGCTCCCTTTCCGCGTTCCTTTCCTCCTTAGTATCTGCCGACCCCCTTCTGCCCTCAGCCTATATATTCTTGTCATAGATCTGCAATAAACGAGCCTTGCTTCCATCAAAAAGACTCTGTCTTGCATGCAAGGTCTCCCCTCTTCTTTCCCTATGGGTTTTTAGGTTGCCGTTTCCCCGGACCCCTCGGTTGTGTCCGGCTGGACCCGGACAATCTCTGATAATCTGATAAGGACAGTTTAGTTGATAAGGAAATAAGGACAGAACAAGGGAGTTGTCTTTTATCTCATGCTTCCAGCTCTGGCTCCAGGAGCATGGAGTTATATATATATATATATATATATATATATTTCAAGACTCATTTCACACAAAAGAACCCCCTGAAACTTTGCGTTTTCGCAGAAACACAAATTATGTCACATCAAAGCACAATAAAGTTATAGTTTTACAAAGAATTTTCTTATGAAGATAATGCTGGATGAGAACCAGTCTCAAGGTTAAAAAATGAGCCTCACTTTATCTAAAAGTTATTTTGCCTGAGCTTGCCACTCCCTGACCTTGGGATGCCTGGAGCAGTTAGAGAGATATACCCACAGCTGCAGCTTTACTCTGCTGAGTGAAAAAAAGGCTGTTAACTCATTAAGTGCTGGTTCACTAAGAACTTAAAGTTTTCCTAGAAGGCCATAATGCTTTTCAATAAGAAAAGGTGTGGATGATAAAAGGAGTCAAAAGAGGAGTCTCAGATTTTTATCTATTCTCTTATTGGCTTCCAACAGTTGGAGCTTCCCTGCCCTCTGAAGACTTCTTATTTGCTAGGCTGATAGGATTAAACCAGGTGGGGTTGATCTGCACATCTCCAAGTGCCCTGAGGTCAGATTTTTACCCAGCTAGTGGTAAAAGCTAGGGAGGTGAGTTCTGCTTCATTCACTCTAGTCTGTGGGGGAGGGGTGTTGGAGCTTCCCTGCTCTCTGAAGACTTCTGGTCTGCTGTATTGATAGGATTAAGCCTGGGTGTGATTCATCTACATGGTTTGGAGTGCCCTGAGGTCAAAGCCTCTAGAGAAAGGGGAAGGCAGCACAAGATGGAGGGTATGTTCATCCTCTCTGGGTTTCTCCCCCAGCAGCTTCCCTGTTGTCTGTGATCAAAGCCTTGAGTTTGGCACAGCTGTGCCAGTAAGGAACTCCCTTGGACTAGTCCCCCAGCCCACCCAGAGATTCCAGGATCCACTAGAGACTCAGCACATTAGGTGGAGAAGTGGATCTGGGATCTTCCTCCTTTCTTTCCCCTCCCACCCGATAGTTCCAAGAATTCAGGCTTTTTTTTTCTTTTTTTTCTTCTTTTCCATGTACTTTTTAAGTTGGGTTCAGCTAGAGGATCCCCCAACTCTGTTGTGTTGTCAGATTTGGATTTCTGTCCCCTCAGAGCCCTTTGTCCTTGATTGGTGGTGAAGGGCTTTATGGAGGTCTGGAGCCTTGCTGCTTCTTTGCAACCATCTGTGATCTTAAGATACAAAAGGAATATCCCTCCCCAACTATGCCTCAGGTGGAAAACCTTCTCTCTCACCTTGTGCTGCTCCTGGCCTCCCTCCCAAAAAATCAAAATTTACTGACTTCCTCCTGGGCAGTCCTAAGAAAAGTGTCTGTTGTGATTGCATATGTAAACATGGAAGGCACAGGAAGTGAAGCCCCTTTAAAAGAGAGTTCAGTGAGTTCAGCTCCTTCTTTTTTGTGGCTTGGACTTGGAGGAGCTCTGACTGGGATTTGGAGTTGGTAAGACTGTTCTTAAATCTCTTCCTTAGACATAGTCTAGATATTTAAAACTAGATATCTTACTCTACCCTCTTCTCATCTCTCTACTTCCACTCTCTCCTATATTTTGTAAATAAATTACTAAAATCATTTTGGGAATTAGTATTGATTCAGTTCCTTGGCAACCACCCCTTTAAATATTAATATATCCAACCCAAAACACCTTTTTTCCCTCTTTACAGGGAGAGTAGTCCCCCAAAGGATCCCAGGGTGGAAGGTGTATTTACAATTTTCTACCTTTGAACTACATTTCTCAGCATTCCTTTTTGTCTCCATGTTATATCTTTACATTATGTAGATAAAAGTTTCAGGAACTCTTCTCTCTCTCTCTCTCTCTCTCTCTCTCTCTCTCTCTCTCTCTCTCTCTTTCTCTCTCT
>NW_025364930.1:0-5238 GCF_016433145.1 Gracilinanus agilis | reverse complement strand
GAAGGAAGGAAGGAAGGAAGAGAGAGAGAAGGAAGGAAGGAAGGAAAGAAGGAAGGAAGGATGGAAGGATGGAAAGAAGGAAGGAAGAAGAAAAAGAAAGAAAGGAAGAAGGGAGAGAGAATGGAAGGGAGGGAACAGGGAGTGAGGAAAGGAAATTAGGAAGTAATTAGTTGTGGCATATATATATATATATATATTTTAAATTTAAACATTTATTAATAATCATTTTTAACATGGTTACATGATTCATGCTCCTACTTTCCCCTTCACCCCCCGCACTCCCGGGATATATATTTTTTATTTTGTGTAAATCTTTTCTTTAAGAGGGGACATTTAAGTAGATGGTAATTTTTTTAAACATTAAAAATATATAGTAATATATATGACAATATATTATAATACATATATTATGATAAATTTTTTATGAGATGATAGTTTTTATATTGGGCTTTTGTATATCTTGTAATTGAGGATTTGTTTCTTTTTTTAAAGCAATCTAATAATAAAAATTAAACATTCATCTCCCACCTTCTACAAGAAACTTTTCCCATCCCCTTTTAATTCCAGTGTTTTCCCTCTGTTAATTATTTCCTGTTTATCTATATATAGGACGGTTGCTCATAGCCTATATGTATAAAAAGACACATATCTAGAATCTGTATAAATATGTATTATATATATATGTATATGCATATATACATATATATATATATATGTTTGTTGTCTTCCCAGTTCCTTTTATAGGCAGGGAATGTCTTTTGCCTTTTTTTGGATCCCCAGTGTTTAGCACTGTGCCTGGCACATAGCAGGAACTTAATAAAAGTTGATTAATTGCTTAATCTCAATCCTAGCACTACCTCTCCAGCCTTACTCTAGTGTTAGCTGCCCTGATGTATATGCCTAGAGAATATATTGGCAGTTTTTTTACTTTTGACTAATTTTCTGATAATTGTTTCCCTATTTTTTGTTTGTTTGTTTTGTTTGGGATTTCATCGGAGAACTCCTGATATAGACCTTTCCTTCTTGATGCTTCCATGAGTTGCTTGGGGTTAAGGGAAGACTGAGAGACTTGACTATGGTTACACAGCTAGTTGGTATCTAAGTCTCCCTGATTTCACATCTAATCTCTTTGCACTTCCATTGCAAACCAGCTGAAAAACAAAAACCAAAACCTAAAAATCCTGAGGGCACTGGCCTCTGTGTAGACCTCATCTCTATTATATATAGTAATCTACTGTATTACATATAATATTAAAATTTATATATGTAAATTACTAGTTTATTATTGACTTTAATTATACTATATAATTTCTCAATAATTGAATCTAATATTGATTCTGGATAGCCAGATAATAGCATGAATATTTCACAGCAATTTTTAAAATTACATATAGAAGCAATTTCTGACAATTGTCTTCTGACATTTTACAATCCAGTTTCTCCCTCCTCCTATCCAAGGCAGTAAATAGTCTTGATATAGGTTATGCCAGTGCTTTCATGCAGTGCATATTTCCATATTTCTATGACACAGGACACATATTACATATACAATAAAAAAGCTTATGAAGGAAATAAAGTAAATGATGAAAACATACTTTAATCTGCAATCAGATGGTAACAGTTCCTTCTTTGGCTATGGATAACATTTTTCATTGAGTCCCTTATGGATATCTTGGAAACTTGCTTTGCTGATAATTCACTTAGATAAAAGTTGATCATTGTACAATATTTCTTTACTATATACATTGTTCTCCTGGTTCTGATCTCTTCACTTGTATCAATTCATATAAGTCTTTCCAGATTTTTCTGAATTCATCCTGTTGCTCATTTCTTATGGCATAATAATCTTCCATTACAAACACATGCCACAACTTTTTCAGCCATTTCTTAGTTGTTGGACATCTTTTCAGTTTCCAATTTTTTTGCCACTACAAAAAGAGCTGTTAAAATATTTTTATACTAGTAAATCCTTTTTCCTTAATCTTTCATCTTGGGATATAGACCCAGGAGTGGTATTGCTGGGTCAAAGAATTTGCATAGTTTTATGACTTTACTACACAATTCCACCAATTGTGTATGTGTCCCATTTTTCCCACATGTCTTCAACATTTATCATTTTGTTTTTTGGCTATGTTAGCTAATCTGATAGATATGAGATGGTCTCTCAGAGTTGTTTTAATTTGCATTTCTCTAATCAATAGTGATTTGGAGCATTTTTTCATCTGACTATAGACAGATATTTCTTCCTCTGAGAATTGCCTGTTCATATCTTTTGGCCATTTTTCAATTGGAAAATACTTTGTATTCTTATACACTTGAGTCAGTTTTCTATATATTTGAGAGATTAGATCTTTGTCAGAGACAGTTGCTATAATTTCCCCCCAATTTGTTGTTTCCCTTTTAATCTTGGTTGCATTGGTTTTGTTTGTACAGAAACTTTTAGAATGATCTATTTCATTTTTCAAAGTGTTCTTTATGTTTCCTTTGGTCATAATTCTTCCCTTATCCATAAGTCTGATAGGTGAATTTTTCCATGTTTCCCTAATTTGTTTATGTTGTCACTCTTTATTTCTAGGTCAAGTGTCCATTTTGACTTTATCTTGCTATATGGTGTGAGGTATTGGTCTATATCTATTTTCTGCCATATATCTGTTTCCAGCCCAGTAATTTTTGTCAGATAGTGAGTTCTAACCCCACATGCCTGGACACAGCAATTTCTTTATCCACCCTTGAAAAATTTGAAAGTAATGCTAAAGTTTGTTGTAATATATAAGGGGAAATAGAATCTCTATACGTTATTATTTTGAATCTGTCCTAGGTAGAGATACTGAAACATGTTACTAAATGAAGTGCATTCATTCTCTTTTTTGTTAACTGAACTGGTGATCTATATCCACTTACAATTAGTTAGCCAAATAATAAGCTTCCATCTAATTAATATTTTCCCTGTCCTTCTTGGGTAGATTGGTTGATTGGTTGTATTTTCTCAAATACTATGAGAGATTCTGGAGTAAGAGTAAGCTCTATTTCCTGACAATAAAAAAGTTAGAATCATTAGATTTTATTACCTTAAAGGAACTTTGAAATTATCTAATCAAATCTAGAAAAGGCAAGTAAATTAAGTATGGTGCTGATAATAAACCATGTAAACATTTTATATATATATAGTAACCAAAAGATGAATGCTTATATGCATGTTATGAATAAAGCCAACTAATGTTCATAATGAAGACCATTACTTAATTTCACAGATGATTTCTACTTGTCCTCCTACTCCCAAAGCTAATCCTAAAAATAGAGATTTTCCTCCTCAATAACCACCAGAAAACTTGTTTGCTGAGTCCTACTTAGTGCGGAATGCAAGACTCATAAAATTAATTTCCCTGCCTGGAAATCTAGATACTTTACTTTCCAAAGGCATCTAATCAGTTTTGAGCTATGACCCATGAAAGAGGTTCGCTAACCTTTCAAAAAAAAGAGACTTGAAAGATGATTAGGGCAGAACTTAGATGATCTTTCCTAAAAGCTTTAGAAGAAACAAGCTAGAGTCTAGGGGTTCTTAACCTGGAGTGTGTGAACTTAAAAAAAAACAAATTAATTAATTAAAAATTATATGTAGGCAATTTTATTTCAATATAATTGATTTTCTTGTAATCTTTTATATTTTATTCCAAGCATTTAACAACATTATTCTTATAAAGGGTTCATAAGTTTCAATAGAGTGCCAGATAGGTCCATGATTCCTTCCCTGCTCCAGCCCCTCAATATTAAGATCCCCTGATTAGGACACAGTAAAAGACTAAGAATGAGCAGGAGACAGACTAAGCATGGAAAGAAAAGTTCTTCCTAATGCTCTGAAAGAAAACAAAAAGGGAAGGTCGTAGAGATTTGTGTGGTCTTGCTTTCAACATTTTTAACAGGGATAAATGCAAAAGTTCAAAAAGGCCATACAAGTACAAGATGGGAAAAAACATTACTGAGAAACAGTTCATATGGAAAGAATTTAGAAGTTGAATGAGGTGAGTGTGATAAAGGATGCTAAAAAGCTAATGTGATTTGGAGTTCCATTTATAGAAATACAGAATTCAATACAAAAGAAGTTATGATGCTTCCACTATACTCTTGGCTGACCAGATCTTAGAAGAGATATTTACTTCTGGGAATCATGTTCAAGAGGGGCAATTTACAATAATGTAATAACATATAATAATATACCATATGTAATAGCATATTTTGTATGTATGTATGTGTGTATGTGTGTATATATACATATATGTTGTCTGTGTATACATATATACACACATCAGGTGATGGTAACCAGAAACCATATCTTATGGGAAATGGTTAAAGTAAGTGAGGATATTTAGCTAGTAAAAGGGGTAACTTAGGGGAAATAGTGCATAGTAGCTTTCATACCATAGTTAAAATGCTGTCTCATAAGGAAGAGTGATATGTATCCCTTTTGGCTCCTGAGGGCTGAACTAGGACCAGTGGGTAGGAATTATACAGAGACAGGTTTGCCCCTATCAAAAGGAAGGCTTCTTAATAGTTTCAGTTCTTTTGAAAGAGAATGAGGCTCTCACACCCATCAAATGGGCTAAAATGACAAAAGGGCAAAATGTCAAATATTAGAGAGGATGTGGAAAATAGGGGACACTAATACACTATAAGTGCAACTGAGGACTGATCCAACCATTCTGGAGAGCAATTTGGAATTATACCCAGAGAGCTATGAATCTTTGTATATCCTTAGATGTAGCAATATCATTTTAATCATGAAGGAAGATCAGGGGAAAAGGAAAAGAACCCATAGGTTCCAAAATATTTATAGCAGTCCTCTTTATGGTGACAAAGAACTCAAAATCGAGTGGATGACCATCATTTGGGGAATGGCTAAACAAATTGTGGTATATTATTGTGATGGAATACTGCTGTGTCATAAGAAATGATGACTAGCTCTCCCCCAAAAAAAACTTTAGAAAGAACTACATAGGATAATGAACTACAAAATAAGTAGAACCAAGAAAGCATTGTATATAGCTACAGATGAAATACTTCAAGAATAACTTGTGAATATTCACTTCCAAAGAATGAAATGAAAAATGGAAATATGAAAGACATAATCTCTCTATTTGTTTGCTGGATGAAGCCTTCTATGATGGGAGAGGAAGAGATACTTGGAAATAAATTCGAGAGAGAGAGAGAGAGAGAGAGAGAGAGAGAGAGAGAGAGAGAGAG
>NW_025364929.1:0-4506 GCF_016433145.1 Gracilinanus agilis | reverse complement strand
ATATATATATATATCTTATTTTCCAAGCAAGAAACTGAGGCTCACAGACAAGAACTGACCAGCCCAAGGACATATGGCAAGTGAATTGGCAGAGCCAGGATGAGAATTCTGCCGGATGAACATATCCTGTAAGAAAGTAGCAAATGAACCCACATCTATCTCCCGATGCCTCCGGGGTTTCCCCAGGAAGAGGATGGGAACAAAAACTACTTTAGTATCTGGACTCTAGTACCCAAAGCAGGGGTCTCTGACCTTTTTTTGTGTGTGTCATGGACTCCTTTGGCAGTCTGGTGGAACCTCTAGACCCCCTTCTCAAGTTGATGTTTTTAACTGAACAAAAGATGACAAGGGAAACCAAATACTGTCAAAATATTAAAAACAAACACCACCGAATTCAGGGAGCTTACATTAAGAACATCTGTTTTAAAGGGTGTCAATCCTTAGTCCCTAGGCCAAACCCCAATCTGCGTCATTTGCCCCCAGATACAACATTCTTCATTTCCTGTTCAAAAATTGTTGGGTAGTGTGGGCATGAGCTTGTTAACATTGTCACAAGATGTGAACAAGACTTAGGTATCATTGCCTAGAAGGGCTGGGAGGGACCTTGAAAGATCAGTTTGTAATCATGATGGTACGTAAGGAAGTCTGCTGAAGAGATGAGTAAGATTGGGTCAATCTTTGCAGAATCTATAGTTACCACAATGAGAAAAAGGTAACCTTAGCCCCATTTCTACAACTTGACATTAGATGTTTTGGGGCTTCCCATGCTCCACTTCAGGAGGTGCCTAAACTGCCCAGAAGAAGGGTCTGTGGACAGATTTTAGGAGCTCCATGAACTTGGAGTGGGGAGAAATATTGCATCTTTATATTCACTAAGCTCTAGTTGAAATACAGTATTTATTTCAATTATTTAAAATATGCTTCTGGGGGTGGGGGCAGCTGGGTGACTCAGTGGTTTGAGTTAGGCCTAGAGATGAGAGGTCCTGGGTTCAAATCTGGCCTCAGACACTTCCTAGCTGTGTGACCCTGGGCAAGTCACTTGACCCCCATTGCCTAGCCCTTACCACTCTTCTGCCTTGGAGCCAATACACAGTATTGATTCCAAGACGGAAGGTAAGGGTTTACCAAAAAAAAAAAAAAAAAATAGGGGTTAAGTGACTTGCCCAGGGTCACATAGCTAGGAAGTGTCTGAGGCCAGATTTGAACCCAGGACCTCCTGTCTCTTTGAGCTACCCAGCTGCCCTCCACTTAACCCCTATTGCCTAACCCTTACCGCTCTTCTGCCTTGGAACCAATACATAGTTATTGATTTTAAGATGGGTTTAAAAATATATACGCTTCTGGGAAGGGGCCCACAGGTTTCACTAGACTGCCAAAGGGGTTCATAACATAAAAATGGTTGGGAATCCCTTGACTAGAAGGATGTCATAGCTTGACCCCCTTTTTCTTTTGGTCTTCGTACATCTTTGTACGCAGCAGCTAGGGTGGGACAATAGATAGAGTCCTAGGCCTGGAGTGGGGAAGATCCAAATTAAAATCCAGTCTCTGGTGCTTACTAGTTGTATGATCCTGGGCAATTCACTTCATTCTGCTTGCCTCAGTTTCCTCATCGGTCAAACAAGTGGGAGAAGAAAATGGCAACCCCCTCCAATATCTTTGCCAAGAAAACCCCAAATGGGGTCAGAAAGAATCAGAAAGGACTGAACGATATCTTTATTGTTCAGTATATAACAGGATATAACAGGCTAACAGTATCCCCTCTGGCACTCACTTTGCATAGAACTTTGCACAAAGTAAGCCTTTTTACTATATATTTTTTGATTGATTGGTTTTGGGGCCTGGTTTTTTGGAAGTGGTACGGCTCAGTCCAATTCACGAACCAATTCATTCACTGAACAGTGTCTACAGGGAAAGAAAAAAATAGCAGAAGGACCCCAAATGACTGGCGATTCTTGCTGGGGGAGAAGAGGAAGAAAGGATACATCCCTGCACTGGTTACTGACTCTAGCCAAGGAGAAGCATCCAACATAGTCGCTTGTGGCGGGGGCAGCTGGCAGCAATTCTCAAAAGAATTAGGGTAAGGGGTCTGGTGACAGCACCTGGCCCACATATCATTTTTGGCTAGTACATTCATATGATATACATTGATTGAGCACTTGCTATGTGTAAGGCATTATGCTCCATGCCAGGGGGGATATAAAAATTAATTAAATCAGTTTCTACCCCTAAGGAACTTATAAATTAATAGGAGAGAAAAGACATAAGTGCCATTTAAGTGGTATGAGATGCAAAAGGAGGCCAAAAGACTTCGATTCCTCTGATTACTCATTCTAGCATTTTTTGTCACCTCGACGGATAAAATAGAAGGATATTTTCAGATGTTTGATTATATCGTCTAGTTGTCATTTGGGAGAAAGCTGCTACCTCCTCACAAGTTCTGATAGCTGTCTCTATTAGAACAGTGAGCTCTCTGAGAGCAGGTTCTGTTTTGTTTGTTTATTTATTTTAGTTTTTATTTATTTACTTTTGCTAGTTTGTTTTTAAACTAAATCCCTTACCTTCTGTCTTAGAATTTGATACTAAATTTAGCTATCAAAGTAGAATAGTGCTAAGGGCCAGGCAACTGGGGTTTAGTGACTTGCTCAGGGTCACCCAGCAAGGAAGTGTCTGAGGTCATATTTGAACCCAGGATCTCTTGTCTCCAAGCCTGGCTCTCTCTATTCACTGAGTCACCAACCTGCTCTGATAGCACATTCTATTTTGGCCTCTCTTTCTATCTCCAGAATTTAGCACAGTACCTATCCCATAGTAAATGCTTTAAAAATGCCTGACTGCCAGTACCAGGCTTTAATCTATGTTATAAAGCAGTAATGATCACAACTATCTGATACTGACTAAGAAATAGAAAGATAGATCAGCAGAACAGAACAGACATGGAACAAATAGCAGTAAAAGATTAGAGTAACCTTGTACTTGACCAAAGGATAGATTTAAGTTTTGGGGATAAGAAGTCATCATTTGGTAAAAATTGCTGGGACAATTGGAAAGTAGTTTAGCAGATCAATATCTTACACCATTCGCTAAGATAAGATCAAAATGGATACATGACCTAGACATAAAAGGAAATATCATAAGCAATTAGAAAAGGGAACAAACTACCTATCAGATTTATGGAAAGATGAATTTATGAGTCAACAAGAGATATAAAATAGATCATTTTTATTACATTAAATTAAAAGGTTTCTGTACAAATAAAACAAATGTACGAAAGCAGAAAATTGGGAAAAATTTTTATAGAGAATTTCTCAGATAAAGGTCTAATCTCTAAAATACATATAGAACTTTGTAAAAGAAATAAGAAAAAGAAACATCCCCAATTGGTAAATGGGCAAAAGTCTTTTTCATCTAAAAACAGATAGTTTTTACATGAAGAAATCAAAGTCATACATAGGTATATGAAAACATGTTCTAAATCACTACTGATCAGAGAAATGCAAACCAAGACAATTCTTAGATATCATCTCATACCTATCAGATTGGCTAAAATGATAATAGGGCAAAATGAGAAATGTTGGAGGGGATGTGGAAAAATGGGGACACTAATACATTGCTGGTGGAACTGTGAATTGATCCAACCTTTTTGGAGAGTGATTCAGAATTATATCCAGACAGTTATAAAACTATACATACCCTTAGACCCAATGGGGTCTGTTTCTCAAGGAGATGGGGGGGGGGTAGGAAAAGAACCTATATGTTCCAATATAGTTATAGCAGCTCTCTTTGTGGTGGCAGAGAACTAGAAATTGAGGGGATATCTATCATTTGGGAAATGAATAGAAAAATTGTGGTATATGATCGTGATGGAATATTACCGTGCCAAAAGAAATGATGAGAAGGTTAATCTAAAAAACAAACTTGGAAATACCTACATTAAGTAATGAAGAGTGAAACAAGTGGAACCCTGAATACATTATATGCAGCTACAGGATTAATATTTGAAGAATAACTTGTGAATGTTCACCTCCAGAGAATGAACTGAAAAGTAAAAACATGAAAAGACAGGATCTATACACACACATCTTTTGGATGGGTGTTACCTTCTACAGTGCAGGGAGGGAAGGGATGAGCTGAGATGCCTAAGAATAAATTCTATTAAATAAATTAAAAATTTTTAAAAAGGCTTGGCTGCATGTTCACTGGTTACCCCTCATACCTAGAATTTTTTGCCTCTTGGCTTCCTTTAAGTCTCAGCTGAAATCTCACCTTCTGCAAAAAGCCCTTTCCTGGCCTCTTAATGCTAAGTGCCTTTCCTGTTGATTAGCTCCAATTTATTCTGTATATATCTTGTTTGTGCGTATAATTGTTTGCAGGTTTCCTCCATTTGTTTGTACGGTCCTTGAGGGCTGGGGCTATTTCTGCTTCCACCCTCACTCACAAAAATTAACACAGTGCCTGGCATATTAACTGGAGCTTAATAATCAATCAGTCCTTCTCTCTCTCTCTCTC
>NW_025364928.1:0-5682 GCF_016433145.1 Gracilinanus agilis | reverse complement strand
TCTCTCTCTCTTTCTCTCTCTCTCTCTCTCTCTCTCTCTCTCTCTCTCTCTCTCTCTCTCTCTCTCTCTCTCTCTCTCTGTCTCTCTCTCTCTCTCTAACTGTGAAAGACATGCTACTCTAAGCAATACGGTGAGCTGGGACAATTCTAAAAGATTTATGGCAAGGAATGCTATCCACCTCCAGAGAAAGAACTGTTGGAGTTGGAATGCAGATCAAAGTGTACCATTCTCCACATCATTTTACTTATGGTTTTATTTGGAGGTTTTGGTTTTATATGAGTATTCTCTGACAACAGTGACCAATATGGAAGTGTGTTTTGCATGACAGTATAATCCAGATCAAATTGCTTACCATCTCCAGGAGGGGGGAGGGAAAAGAGAAAGGGAAGGAGATGATTTAGATCTTATAATTTTGGAAAATGTATGTTGAAAATTATTATCACATGTAATTAGGAAAATAAAATATCTTTGAATAAAAAAAAAAAGAAAACCACATTGTCTCCTTCTGCAAAAACAGAGGGAATGGGGCACCCCAGGCCCTAAGCACTGTTTGGGCTCACCAAGACGGCTATTCCCAGTTCCCGGGCCAGCGTCTTGAGCTCTCGGGCAAGCTGCATCATTAAGGCCAAACCTTAGAAAGGAAAAGATGGTTCAGAGAGTGGGAGGCAATAGGGGGGGTCACGGCCTCGCGAGGAGGCTCAAGGACAAAGATCCCCCAAGTTTTCCCAATAATCTGGGTGCCATCTTCTTGTAGCCTCTACTCACCCTCGCTATGTTGGCCCCCCAGGAGAGGGGAGACAACCGCAGACACTGAATCCACCACCACTAGCTTTACTGGCCCCGAAGCACTGGTCACCTGGAGAGAAAGACAGGACAGGTGGTCCTCCGGGCCTCCTTCTTTCCCGAGTAGCCTCCAGGGCAGGGGATGGCTCTTACAGGATAAACTAACGCTAATACATGTATAACCTAGATCAGACTCGCTTACCATCTCTGAGCAGGGAAGAAGGGAGACAATTTGGATCTTAGAGTTTTAGAAAACAAATGTTGAAAACTTTTATTCCATGTAATTGGGAAAATAAAATATTTTCTAGGGGGAAAAAAGCATACACTTGCTACTTCAGAAAAGAAAAATGAAGGTGAGACACGTCTCTACCTCCCACCTACAGCCTCCGACGTGAAATAATCAGCGAAACAAGCAGCAACAAGAAAACATGATATTTCTTTATACTGAACCCCCTTACTTTCTGCCTTGGTGTCCATTCTAAGAGAAGAGTGGCAAAGGCTGGGCGGTCGGGTGAAGGGACTCGTCCCGAGTCACACAGCTAGGAAGCACTCTAGGATTCCACGATGCCCATCCTGGAGGCGTGGCTCGCTGGTCATCTCAGAGAGCTGGACGGTCGCGTATATAAAAGGAGGGGAGCCCCCCAGTGTCTTCCAGGGGCGCCGGGAAAGGGGGCTCACCTGCTGCGAGACGCTCCCCCGGAGGTCCTGTAACGTGTCCAGCATGTGGAAGATGTCAAACACGCGCACCACGTGGATGCTCTGCAGAGCCCTTGCCTGGTAAGAGGGAGAAACGTGGGCGTCAGAGCCCCAAAGTCCCCACTTCTGGGGTTCAGAATCACGTGAACGCTTTAAAGCAGGGGTTCCCAAACTTTCCTGGCCTACTGCCCCCTTTCCAGAAAAAATATGACTTAGCCCCCCGGAAATTAAATTTTTAAATTTTAATAGCAGTTAATAGGAAAGATGAATGCGCCTGCGGGCCTCGCCGCCCCCCTGGATCGCTGCAGCACCCACCAGGGGATGGGGGAGCCCACTTTGGGAATCACTGCTTTAGAGTCTGCTAAACACGTCACGTTAGTTTGATCCTCCCGACGTCTCTGGGGGAGGAAGCTACATAATATGAGGGGATCGTGTAAAATTATCATTTTACAGATGAGGAAACTGAGGCCATGGGTAAGTGATGTGTGCCCAGGTCCCCCCGCTGGCAAAGACTGGGACCCGGCCAAGGAGGCCTGCAGCAGGCCTGGGGATCCGAGCACGGGCAGGACCCTGACCTGCTCCTCTTCGTCCTCGGTCCTGGCCTGAAGCAGCTGAAGCAGGCGGGAGGCGGTCAGGCCTCCGGTGGAGTCGATGTACAGCACGTCCTGACCCAGGCTGTGGGCCACGTGGGCCGAGGCGCAGAGGCACACCTGGGGGAGGACGGAGGGAGGCGGCGTGAGCTCCGAGCCGGGCACGGCACCACTCACTAGTCCGGAGCGGCCGCCCCGTCTAGGGGGCCCAGAAGGCCTGCCTAGAAAGCACTGTGAGAGGGTGCCCCAAAGGCAGCAGCAGGACCATCCGGGGTCCTCAGAGAGCCGGCCATCCCCGGCCTCCAAGACCGACGGGAGAGAATGATCACCGGCAGACCCTGGCCCTGGGCCCCAACGGGGGCTGCTCGGACGTCCTACCTGCGTTTTGCCGCTGGCTGGGGCTCCGGTGATTTCGGTGACCTCCCCGGTGTAGAGACCAGAGTCCAGCAGCTTGTCCAGTCTGGCAGCAAAGGAGAAAAGGAGAGAGGCGTCCAGCTTTCAAGGAGGTGGGAAGGAAAATAAGAAAGAAAGAATCTCCTCCATCTTTTTTCCTCAAGACCAGAGGCAGGAGGTGAACCCAGGGCTTCCTGATTCCCAGCTCCAGCCCCTGATTCAGAGCATCATGAAAACTACCCGAGACTTTCTCATGGTCAAACCCAACACTCTCTTCCCAGGCTTTACCCTACACAGTCCTTTCAGGCCTGGACAGGGTCCAACACTATTCCTTAGAATTCTGCCTTTCTGGGACCGCTGGGTACTTTTTTGTTTGTATTCTCTCCTCGTTCATACATTTTTTTCTGGAGAAGCAATTGTTAAAACATTTCTGTTCAGTCCTTCAGTGGATAGAGAGCCAGGCCTGGGAGCTGATATTTAATATCGATTGTAAGACAGAAGTGAAGTTGGGGGGGCGGGATTCTCCCTTTTGGTGGCTTCTGTGACCTGATTTCCTAGTCCTCTCGTTCTAAAACCATCTTCTTTGTCTACTGCTAAGAATATTTCCCAGGACTTGACTCGATCCCTCTGCTCTCTTTTGAGTATCTACAAATACTCATTCATCGTCTAAGGTAGAAAGGAAATGGAGAGGTTTCTCTCTTCTAGGCTGCAGAACCGAGAGCCAATGGTTAAATTTTCAGTGTGAGCATTTAAATGTCTGAAATCAGAAAATGGTGCACATCAGAAGAGTTTTCTTGGCGAGGATACTGGAGTGGTTTGCCATTTCCTTTTCTAGCTCATGTGACAAATGAGGAAACTGAGGCAAACAGGATGAAATGACTTGCCCAGGGTCTGATCCCACATTTGAACTCGGGTCTTCCTGACTCTAGGCCTTGTGCTCTAGGCACTAAGGTGCCCCCAGCTATCCTTTGTTAAACATCTACCAGCCTCGTATTTCGATCTGCTTAAAGAACAGCCTCGTTCTTTACAGGATGTCTTGTTGTCACCTCACACACAATCTATTTAAAACTGAACTAACCATCATTCCCTTCATCATCCCCGTTTCTCCTTAAAAAAACAAAACACAAAAAAAACCGCTTTTTTATGGTAATAAGCTTGAAAAATATCAACAAATGTGAACATTTCCTTGTCTACCCTGTGGAGAAGGAAGTACACTGTCAGTCCTGTTTTATAGATGAAGTGACCTAAAAAAAAACCAAACACACCAAAACATTTCCTTATAAAAACTATGGGGATGGGACAGCTGGGTAGCTCAGTGGATTGAGAGTCAGGCCTAGAGACGGGAGTTCTTAGGTTCAAATCCGGCCTCAGACACTTCCCAGCTATGTGACCCTGGGCAAGTCACTTGACCCCCATTGCCTACCCTTACCACTCTTCCACCTAGGAGCCAATACATAGAAGTTAAGGGTTAAAAAAAAAAAATTAAAAAAAAAAAAACTATGGGGAAAAAATAGAGAGGATTGGATAGGATATCCTGAACCTCTATTATGTATGGCTTACTTCTAAGTATATATTAAATTTCACATGGTAATTGGGCACAAATCCCTGTCCTCCGAATTTTCTCTATTTCCAATTTCACCACCCACTTAGGAACAAATAAGAATATTATTTCAGCTCCGGGCTTAACCTTATTTATTCTCTAAGTACATCTCTGGGAGTCAGGAAGTTGGAGGCAGGGATTATCCTCCTCAATTTATTTTACTTATAATATTATATTATATATCTAATATACATAAAAGATACATAATATTCACATAATCTGTTATATGTGTAATATACATAGTGCATATAATAGACCTATAATTTGTTATATTATGTGTAACATGTTATAAATAAATTCAATTAATTAATTTATTAAATTATTTGATTGCCAACCTGAAATTCGTTGTGGCTGGTCCTAGAAGAGAGGCAAAGACAAAGAAAACCAGGGCCTGCCCTCCAGAAGGTTTGTAGGAGAAACACAGACAAAGCATCACAAGGACTCACCCGCCTGATGTCCTACGTAGGGGCAAGAGGACGGGGGAGTCCTGACCCTCTCTCTAGCTCCAGCTCCAACCCCAGATCACACAGCTCTTTGAAAACTGAGCTGGAGGGGCATCCAGGTAGCTCAATGGATCGAGAGCCAGGCTGGGAGATGGGAGATCCTGGGTTCAAATGTGACCTCTGATACTTCCTAGTTATGGGACCCTGAGCAAGTCATTTAACCCTTGTTGTCTAGCCCTCACTGCTCTTCTGTCTTTGAATTGATACTAAAATGGGCAGCTGGGTGGCTCAGTGGATAGAGAGCCAGGCTTGGAGATGGGAGGTCTCCTGGGTTCTCATCTGGCCTCAGACACTTCCTAGCAGTGTGACCCTGGGCAAGTCACTTAACCTCCATGGCCTAGCCCTTGCCATTTTTCTGCTTTGGAACCAATACACAGTATTGATTATAGGATGGACGGACGGACAAAAGGAAGGAAGGAAACAGGGGTGGGTTGTCCAGACTCAAGGCTTAAATCAGGGGAGAAGGTCCCTTTCCCAAAACAAACCTTGCCATGCCTGTCGAAAGGATCGCTGTGGAGGTCTTGAGTTCTTCATAGAGGTCAGCACCATTGAAGGGGAAAGAGGAGAACTGAACCAGCAATACTCGTCTCACAGCCACAAGGCTCTGCCCCAACATGGCCCAGAATTGGGGGGACAGGATCGGGGATCCAGGAACGGAAAACATTTTCATTTTATTTTTACATTTTTTTTCTTCTCTCTATATCACATTCATCTCCAAAAATAGATTTACCCCCAACTCCCTTAACCTTGACAAAAAGGTTAAAAAAAGAAAAAAGGGGTTTAGCGGAACCAGATCCACCCTCTCTGGCTGTACGTGCGACAGTCCACCTCTGTGGCCCCCACTTTGGAAAAGAAGGGAGGAGGGGCAGCTAGTAGTGGTATTCAAACCTGGCTTCGGACACCTCCTAGCTATGTGATCCTAGGCAAGTCACTTAATCCCCAATGTCTAGCCCTTACCTCTCTTCTGCCTTATAAAGGATGCTTAGTATGAGTTCTATGAGAGAAGGTAAGGGTTTTTTAAGGAAGGAGAGAGGGAGGAAAAGAGGAAGAGAGGAAGAGAGGAAGAGAGGAAGAGAGGAAGAGAGGAAGGAAGGAAGGAAGGAAGGAAGGAAGGAAG
>NW_025364927.1:0-2293 GCF_016433145.1 Gracilinanus agilis | reverse complement strand
ATAAGCCGGTGTCAGACCCTAAACTTAACAGAAGGACTAGGTCCAATCTTAATATCCTCCTTCTGATAATCTCTAGGGCTCCTTTTGCCCTACAAAGGGTTACCCAAGAGAATGTGAGAATCTGTCTTGTTTTCAATGGTCTCCCAGCCCTCTGCAAGCATGGAGGCTAACAAAAATATTAACCAGATAATAACCAATAAAGGGATGAGAAAGGACATGTTCATGTGTAAGATTAAAAATTAATATCCAAATACTCCAGGTATTATATTTAATAAGATTTATTAATGATAACTTGAAGTAAAAAGGAATAAAAAGACAAAATTAAAAGACTGAGTAGAGCCAACTTTCCCAGCCAACACATGTGGGAAAAGAGAGAGAGAGAAGAGAGAGAGAGACAGAGACAGAGAGAGAGACAAAAAGAGAGAGACAGACAGACAGAGCAAGAAAAACAGAGAGAAGAGAGACAGAAAAAGAGACACAGAGAGAGAGAGAGAACAGAGAGAGAGAGAGAGAGAGAGACAGACAGAGAGACAGAGAGACAGAGAGACAGAGAGAGACAGAGAGAGAGAGACAGAGAGAGAGACAGAGAGAGAAAGACAGAAACAGAGAGACAGAGAGAAAGAGAGAGAGAGAGGCAGAGTTACAGCAAACTTATAAACATTATGTCAGGATGCTACTTGCACAAAGGAGAAAGGATTCTGGAAGATGAAGTCCAAGGGTTCAAGATTTTCTAATTACACACACGAGTCTCTTTAGCAAGGAAAATATTTATTATCCTCTCTTTGTGAGCTCCGTTTCTCCTCTCCCAAGAGAAGTCATAGACCTGTAAATGTGCATAGTAGTAAATTACTGAATGGAGCATTTCTGCTATCACAGGATGAAAGGCTACGTTACTGTCAGTTGCTCTCCCATCTTTCCCTCTTGGGTTTGTGCACTCCCTGAACCTACCATCATTCTTACACTTTCCTTTCTAGTCCAATGGTCTATAAAGTTGGTGTCATGCTCTGACCTCAAAGGGATATGTGAGCAGAGAGTGGGAAGATGCATCATATAACGCTCTCCACTCTAACCAGTCATGGGTCTTGTCTCCCACAGCATTCTCTCATTGCACCCTGAAAACCCATCTCCCATTGCACCCCTAGCAACTCAGTGGTGCAAGCTCCCCGGATCCCTCGGGGCAATCATAACATAATCGTGATTTTCACAGGCCACACACACACACATACACTGATCCCTGCTCTCCAGAGCAGCAATTCTGTGAGACAAACCCCTTGGAAGGAGGTTCCTTAATTCAAGGACAGTGATCAGTAAGAACCAGCAGTGTGAATGCTAGATTTAGAGTCAGGAAGACCTGGGTTCAGAGCTAGCAAGACATTGATTGGCTGTGAGACCCTGGACAAGTTCCCCCAAACCCTCTGAGCCTCAATTTGCTCGTCTATAAAATATATGAAGTCCCTTCTAGCTCTAACTCTACCATCTTAGGCATCTCCTTATTTTGTCTGGGAAGAGTGATTAAGTCACATAGCATGAATAGATATGGACAAGTTTTTATTGCATCACAGATTTTGTTATAATCTTTCCCCCAAAAGTAATCCTTCTTCCAAACTTCCCTATTACTATCCATGACAGCTCCATCCTTATGGTCCCCCAGGCTCCCAACTTTGGTTATCACATCAAATCTTGTCGTTTCTACTTAAGAAGCTCTTTTGTATTTGTCCCCCTCCCTCCACTCCCCTAGTCCATCCCTACTGTAGTTTAGGCCCTTTTCACCTCTCACCTAGACTGTTACAATAGCCTCCTGATTGGTCTCTGTGCCAGAAGTCTCTCTCCTCTCTAATCCATCCTCCAGACAGCTGCTAAGTGATTTATCAGAACTGCATACCCATCCATGCCACTCCCTTACTCAATAAATTCCAGTAGCTTCTTATTGACTCTGGAATCAAATACTATTATATCTTTATCTCATCTTTTTATGATTTATTTTTATTTTTTATTTTGGATTGTATAGAATTATATACACTGTAGTATATTAACCCAAATCTGATTGTTTACTGTCTGGGGAGGGGACAACTGGAATTTGGGACCTGCCTCTCCCTGGGGACATTTACTCTCCAGTCCAGGGCATTTCCTTCATGCCAGCTTGCCATGGAGAGAAAGAATTTGGATTGCAAAAGATCAGAAAACAATTGTTAAAAATTGTTTTTACGTGTAATTTAAAAATTAAAAGAAATAAACCAAAAAAAGTTATATGTATATATATATGTACATATATACATATATGTGTGTGTATATA
>NW_025364926.1:0-3886 GCF_016433145.1 Gracilinanus agilis | reverse complement strand
TTCCTTTCCTTTCCTTTCCTTTCCTTTCCTTTCCTTTCCTTTCCTTTCCTTTCCTTTCCTTTCCTTTCCTTTCCTTTTTCCTTTTCTTTTTCTTTTCCTCCCTTTGTATTCTGTCTTAGAATCAATACAGGTATTGGTTCCAAGGCAGAAGAGTGACAGGGATTAGGCAACCAGAATTAAGTGTCTTGCAGAGTTGGTATCTGAGGTCAGATTTGAACCAAGTCCTCATGAGTCCAGGCCTGGCACTTTAGCCATCTAAGCGGTCCTACTTCACTCATTTTCAAGGCTAAGGAAGAACTGTCTAGACTAGTCATGGGCAAACATGGGCCAGATGTGGCCCCCTGAAATGTTCTATTGGGCCTCCCAACATTATAATGTAATTATATGTAATCTGACAAATACAATTAGTAGGATACAATACAATGAAACTTCGAAAGAGTTGCCTTAGAAACAGACTGACAGATGAGCCTTTCCTTTGGCCCCCTCTTTAAAAAGTTTGCCCATCATTGGTCTACACGGTAGTGGATATGAAAAAAAAAAGATTCATATGGGGGTTCTAATGGTGCCAGGCTCATCAAAGCTAAAGTCATCTTGAGCCGTGTTTGTAAAATCATAATATACAGAATGAAGGAAGTGATAGTTCCATTGTCCTCTGCCCTGGTCATTCACAGGGATTTTTTGACTTTTGCTTAGTTGTCTATCCAAAATCTGGGACACTGGAATATTGTGTTCAGTTCTGAGTATATCATTTTAGAAAGATAACCACAGGGCCATGACCAGGAGTGTCTAGAAACTATGACATACGAGATCTCTATTGGGATTGGGGATTTTTAGCCTATAGAAGATAAAACAAAACTTGGGGAGAACAAAGTCATTATCCTCATGTATTTAAAGGTTTATTATGTGGAAGATTGGTTTTGCTTGGTTCTAGAGGGAAGACCTGGGAACAATGACTAGAAGTCGCAAAGCAACTTAATATAAGCAAACAAAACTCCCTAATAATAAGGGCTTTCTGAAATGAAATGGTTGCTTTAAGAGATGAGTTCTTCATTACTGGAGGTATTCAAATGGAAGCTGAGTGTTGGGGTTGTTTCCTAGAGAATTCTTATTCAGTAATTATTCAGGGATTCACTTAGATTCCCCGAGTTTCCTTCTATAGCTTTGTGAGTCTATGTCCCCGATGACAATTCTCCAGTTTACATATTTCACAAAAAATGATCTCAATGGTTTCTGGTCTTGGTTTAGTCCAATCCTGAGATTTTGAGGAGGGCATCTAGGTGGTTCAGTGGATAGAATGCCAAGCCTAGAGTCAGGAAGACATCTTCCTGAATTCAAATCTGGCCTAAGACACTTACTAGCTAGGTGTCTCTCTGCTCTGGGCAAGTTACTTAGCCCTGTTTGCCTCAGTTTCCTCATCTGTAAAATGATCTGGAGAAGGAAATGGCAAACCACTCCAGTACCTCTGCCAAGAAAACTCTAAATGGGGTTACATAGAGTCAGACACTGAATAACAACAGCAACAAGATTTCTAGGACAGGAGTGGGTGAGAAATGAGCAGAAGGTGAGTTTCCCTTATAGATCTCTCCCACCAAGCTTTGGGTTAAAATCTGAGTTGTATTTTGGTCCTCATGAAATCTACCCTGAGCTCCTGTGATGTGGAGGAGGGAAATTGAATGAAAGGACCGAGGCTTGGGGGGCTTACAGCTCTCCAGTTGCATAATGCATGTCTGGACATCCATGGGAAAATTCTTCAAATCCATAGGGCAGGCCAGAGTCAGAGTAATCCTGAGAAGAGAAGGAAGCAGAAATAAATTTTGGATTAGTTATGCTAATGAGACACTCAGAGAAACTAGGCAGTGGACCTCATAGAAAACAGATGGGAGCCCAAAGAATTTGGGCAAGGCCTCAGATCACTTGCATCTTATTCCAGATTAGTTAATTGCTCTTCTTATCTTTCCATATTAATGACCTGCATTTAAAAATTGATTTTTATTTATATATTTTGTTTTCATATCACTATATTTTCCAATGCACTGCCCTGCCACCCCCTCAGAGAGCTATTTTTTATAACAAAGATTAAAAAAGAGGAAAATAGTTCTGCAAAACTAATAATTATATCCCCAAAGTCTGATCATATATGCATTGTTCCACACCTATAGTGCCCCATCTCTGCAAAGAAGGTGGAGGTGCCATTTTGTAATGCCTTAAGCCAGCTAGATGGTACAGTGAATAGGCTACTGGACCTAGAGTCAGGAAGAACTGAATTCAAATGTGATCTTGGACCTTTACTAGCTATGTGAACCTGGGCAAGTCCATTAACCTCTGTTTTCACAACTTTAAAATGGGGATAATAATAGCACGTATTTCTCAGAGTTGTTGGGAGGATTAAATGATGGAATATTTATAGCACAGTGCCTGGCACATAGTAGGCACTTAAATGCTTATTTCTTTCCTTTCCTTCCTTCCTTTGGGGTCAAGCTTGATCATTATAACTTATTGGCATTCCATTTGAGTTACTTTGTCATTATTCTTTCTATTTACATGATCATAGTCACTATATATATATATTTTTTCCTGGTACTGTTTATTTCAGTTTTCATCAGTTTACATAAGTCTTTTATTGCTTCTCTGTATGTTATTATGGTTTTTTTCCCCACACCATAGTAATATTCCATTGTATTCACATATACAATTTAATTACTCATTCTCCGGTTGGTGACTTTTTTATTTTCAGCTTTGCCACTACAAAAAGTATACATATATTATTAAGTTACAAATATTTTGGTGTGCTGGAGCCTTCCTTCTTTTCATTTGACCTCCTTGGGGTATATATCTAGCTGCCCCCAAGGCCTGTTGCTGCAGTGGGGCCTGCCTTGTGTTGCTTTGTGCTCTGCTTCTATTCCAGCGTAATACATCTTTTGTGCCATCCTAAGTTGTTTTGGGCTAAAAAAGTATTTCATCTCATTTTTTTGTGGGTTATGCTGCTCCAGAATTTTTTATGAGGCATTATATCATTGCTTTTTGGAGGATAATTAGGTAGCAATCAGGTAGGTCTGTGTACCTTCTCTGCCAGCTTTGGGGTACATATGTTTAGCAGAGGACTCTTTGGCTCAGAGGATATGGACATTTTTACCACTTTCTTCACAAATTCCAAATTACTTTCAAGAGTAGCTAGATCAATTCACAGCCCCTCTGACAATGTATTACCCTGAATGGCCTTCATTTAAAAAGCACCCTTTAAGTTATACCTCTAATTCACTGTGTGACAATGGGCAAGAAAGACCTTTTCCTTGTTGGGTCTCAATTTCCTCCTGAGTAAAATGAGAGAGTTGGATTAAATGGTCTCCAACATTCATTCCAACTCTGGGATTGTGTATTACCTTTTAAGGTCACTTCTAGCACCAACATTCTGTGTTCCATGTTCTAAATTTCTTTTCAGTTTTGAGAACCTGTGGGCATCTATAAAATGGGAGGATGATATTTATCTCACAGGGTTTCATGTAGATAAACCGAGCTAATGCACAGAGTATTTTGTGCACTTTAAAAGGCTAGGTAAGTGTAGGCTGTTTATATTATAATAATTGCTATTATCTTATGTAAAAAGAGTGGGGCACCACTTTTTTTTGTTGAAAGCCACCACCACTCAGGATCCCAGGGAATCAGGATGCAGGTCTGAGATCTCCCAGGGCTAGCAACAGTTTGTGCCAACCACTAATGGAGTCTCTCTCAGAGCACAAGCAACTTCCTGCTCCTTCATTCCATCTTGGAATGCTCTAGCCCTTCCTGCTAGGCCCATATAAACTATATGTAACTAATCTTCCTCACAACAGTTATCTTTATCATAATTTCTCTTCCTTCCTTCCTTCTTCCTTCCTTCCTTCCTTCC
>NW_025364925.1:0-2405 GCF_016433145.1 Gracilinanus agilis | reverse complement strand
CTTATTGATACTTTTGATTTCTTTACCTGAGAATTGCCTATTCATGTCTCTTGCCCATTTATCAATTGGGGAATGGCTTGATTTTTAATACAATTGATTTAACTCCTTATATATTTGAGTAATTAGACCCCTGTCAGAGTTTTTTGTTATAAAGATTTTTTCCCAATTTGTTTTTTCCCTTCTGATTTTGACTGCATTGTTTTTCTTTGTACAAAAGCTTTTTAGCTTAATATAATCAAAACCATTTAATTTACATTTTGTAATTTTCTCCTACTCTTGCTTGGTTTTAAAATCTTTCCTTTCCCAGAGATCTGACAGGTATACTATTTTGTTTTCACTTAAATTATTTATAGTTTCCCTCTTTATATTCAGGTCATTCACCCATTCTGAGTTTATCTTGGTGTAGGGTGTGAGATGTTGATCTAAACCTAATCTCTCCCATATTGTTTTCCAAATTTCCCAGCAGATTTTGTCAAATAGTGGATTCATGTCCCAAAAGTTGGGCTCTTTGGGTTTATCATACACTGTCTTGCTGATGACATTGATCCCAATTCTATTCCACTGATCCTCACTTCTATCTCTTAGCTATTATCATATTGTTTTGATGACTGCTGCTTTATAGTATAGTTTAATATCTGGTACTGATAGGCCGACTTCCTTTACATTTTTTCCATTATTTCCCTTGATATTCTTGATCTTTTGTTATTCCAAATGAAATTTGATACACTTTTTTCTAATTCAATAAAGAAGTTTTTTGGTAGCTTGATAGGCATGGCACTAAATAGGTAGATTAATTTGGGTAGAATTGTCATTTTTATTATGTTAGCTTGTCCTACCCATGAGCAATCAATGGCTTTCCAATTGTTTAGATCCAGTTTTATTTGTTTGGAAAGTGTTTTGAAGTTGTTTTCATATAATTGCTGTGTTTGTTTTGGTAGATAGATTCCTAAATATTTTATATTGTCTAGGGTGATTTTAAATGGTGTTTCTCTTTCTACTTCTTGCTGCTCTAATGTGTTGGAACTGTATAGAAATGCTGATGATTTATGTGCATTTATTTTGTATCCTGCAACTCTGCTAAAGTTGTTGATTATTTCTACAAGCTTCTTAGTTGATTCTCTAGGATATTTTAAGTAGACCATCATATCATCTGCAAAGAGTGATATCTTAGTCCCCTCATTGCCTATTTTGACACCTTCAATTTTTTTTCTTCTCTAATTGCTACTGCTAGTGTTTCTAGTACTACTTTGAATAGTAGAGGTGATAATGGGAATCCTCGTTTCACTCCTGATCTTATTTGGAAGGCTTCTAATTTATCCCCATTGTATATAATGCTTGTTGATGGTTTTAGGTATATATACTGTTTATTATTTTTTGGAAAGGTCCTTCTATTCCTATACTTTTCAGTGTTTTCAATAGGGATGGATGCTGTATTTTGTCAAAGGCTTTTTCAGCATCTATTGAGATAATCATGTGATTTTTGTTAGTTAGACTGTTGATATGGTCAATTAGGTGGATTGTTTTCCTAATGTTGAACCATCCTTACATTCCTGGTACAAACCCCACCTTATCATGGTGGATGATCTTCTTAATTAGTTGCTGGAGTCTCTTTGCTAGTATTCTATTTAAGATTTTTGCATTTATGTTCATTAGGGAGATTGGTCTATAGTTTTCTTTCTCTGTTTTTGGTTTACTTGACTTTGGAATCAGTACTATATTTGTGTCATAAAAGGAATTTGGTAGGACTCCTTCTTTGCTCATCATATCAAATAATTTGTATAGCATTGGGATTAGTTGCTCTTTGAATGTCTGATAGAATTCACTTGTAAATGCATCAGGCCCTGGCGATTTTTTCTTAGGGAGTTCTTTGATAGCTTGTTCAATTTCTTTTTCTGATATGACATTATTTAGGTATTCTATTTCTTCTGCTGTTAATCTAGGCAATTTATATTTTTGTAAATATTCATATATATCTCCTGAATTGTTATATTTTTTGCCATATAATTGGGTGAAATAGTTTTTAATGATTGCCTTAATTTCCCCTTCATTAGAGGTGAGGTCTCCCTTTTCATTTTGGTACTGTCAATTTGGTTTTCTTCTTTCCTTTTTTTATTAGATTGACCAGTACTTTGTCTATTTTATCTGTTTTTCCAAAATACCAGCTTCTATTCTTATTTATTAATTTAATAGTTCTTTTACTTTCAATTTTTATTAATTTCTCCCTTAATTTTTAGTATTTCTAATTTAGTTTTTATCTGGGGATTTTTAATTTGCTTGCTTTCTAATTTTTTGAGTTGCATGCCCAATTCATTAATCTCTGTCCTCCTTAATTTGTTAATATATGCACTTAAGGATATTAATTTCCCCCTGAGTACTGCCTTGGCCGCATCCCACAGAGTTTGGTA
>NW_025364924.1:0-1590 GCF_016433145.1 Gracilinanus agilis | reverse complement strand
AAAAAAAAAAAGAGAGTTCAGTGAGTTCAACTCTCCTTGACCTGAAAGAACTCTGGCTGGGACTTGGACTTGCTCTTTGGCCTGGAAATGGACCTTGAGAAGTTCTGGCTAGGACCTTGGACTTGGTGAGACTGTTCTTAAATCTTTACCTTAGAACTACATGTGGCAAACGAAGAAGGCTGACTGCCTTAGCCTTCCTGGATGTACTAGCCTCCCAGAGGCTCCCTTGATTGGGAGAAGGCCCAGTGGCTAAACGCCTTGTTAATTGACTTAGGCTGCCTTGTTAATTGACTTAGGCTCTTTGCTGGGACCTCTGGAGCCCTGCCAGAGTAAAGCCAGGGATTGAGTACATAGTCTAGTTCTTTAAGTTAGATCTCTTATTCTACCCTCTTCTCATCTCTCTACTTCCACTCTCTCTTATATTTGGTAAACAAATTACTAAAATCATTTTAGAATTGATATTATTATTTCAATTCTTGGCGACCATACCTTTAAATAGTAATATATCCAACCCCAAACCCCTTTTTCCCTCTTACAATACACATTCCTTTTCCCATTCCCACCCAGCCTCACCCCAAAAGGATTATGCTGAATTTTGCTGGATATATGATTCTTGGTTGAAGTCCTAGTTCCTTTACCCTCTGGAATATCATATTCTGGGTCCTCCAATCATTTAATATAAAAGCTGCTTAAGTACTGTGTTTTCCTGATTGTTGCTCCATGATATTTGAGTTGTTTCTTTTTGGCTGCTTGTAATATTTTCTCTTTGACCTGATAGTTTTGGAATTTGCTATAATATTCCTCAGTGTTATCCTTTTGGGATTTCTTTCAGGAGGTGGTTGGTGGAATTTTTCCATTTCTATTTTGTCCTTTGGCTCTAGAATATATCAGGGCAGTTTTCCTTTATGATTTCTTGCAAGATGTTGTCAGCTCTTTTTTTGATCCTGGCTTCCAGGTAGTCCAATAATTCTTAAATCATTTTTCCTGGATTTATTTTTCAGGTCAATTGTTTTCCCCATGAGATAGTTCACATTTTCTTCTATTTTCTCGTTCTTTTGATTTTGTTTGATTATTTCTTGATGTCTCTAAGCTTCCACTTGCCCAATTCTAATTTTTAAGGCATGATTTTCTTGAGTGATCTTTTGTGTTTCCATTTCCATTTAGTCAATTCTACTTTGTAAAGAGGTCTTTTGCTTGGTGAATTTTGTATCTTTTTTCCATAGAGTCAATTCTTTCAAGAAAATTTTCCCTTCAGTGCATTTTGTAGACCTTTTCCATTTTACCCAATTCTGAGTTTTAAAAAGTTTTTCTCTTCATTGGATTTTTGTTCCTCTTTTACCAAATGGCTTATTCTGTTTTAAAGATATTAATTTCTTCAGTATTTTTATGCCTCATTTACCAAGTAATTGAATCTTTTCCCATGATTTTCTTGTATCACTCTCATTTCTTTCCCCAACTTTTATTCTACCTCTTTTATTTTATTTTTAAGACCATTTTTTTGATTCTTCATTATTTTTGTAGGCTTAGGAGCAATTAGCATTTGGATATATCAACATTGACTATGTTTCCTTCTGATTTTGAGTCTATCTT
>NW_025364923.1:0-3543 GCF_016433145.1 Gracilinanus agilis | reverse complement strand
CCGAAAACCAATCCCTAAAGGCTAGAATTGAGCAATTAGAAGCTAATGATCTCTCAAGACAACAAGAACAAATAAAACAAAGTCAAAAGACTGAAAAAATAGAAGGAAACATGAAATATCTCAATGAGAGAGTGACAGACTAAGAATATGGATAATTTGCCATTTAATGCATGTATGTTTAATATTCGTATTACTTCATTGTCTATGACATCTTTTAGCAAAATATAGTTTCTGTGATTATTTCCTTTTTATTAGGTCTATTTTTGCTATTTTCAAATGAGACAATGATTACTACTACTCTTGCTTTTTTACTTCAGCTAAAGTGTAATAAATTCTGCTCCAACTCTTATTTTTATTTCCCAATTTTTTTCCATCTCTCCTATTTGAGTTTTTAAAATCGCTTTTGAACTCTTCCAGAATTTCTTGTTAGGCTTGTGTCCAATTCACATATTTTTCTTTGAGACATTACTTATAGCTACTTTGACATCATTGTTTTCTTTTGAGCTTCTGTCTTGATCTTACCTGTCACCATAGTAATTTTAATGGTTTTTTTAAATATTTGTTCATTTTCCCAACCTATTTCTTGACTTTTAACTTTATGTTAAAGTTGGGCTCTGGTCCCCAGGTGGAGATAGCACTGTCCCAAGCTTCAGGTTTTCCATGCTTCTCTTTTCAAAGACAGTTCTAGGGGTTTGTAAGTTATCATTGTTTATAAAGTGCTATGAACTAAGGTGTAGTCATTAATCTCCTGGCTTATGCTCTGATCTTTTCCCTGAAAGAGACCTTGTTCTCCTGTAACCACAAGCTCCTCTTGTCCCTAGAATGATGACCAGGGTCTCTATAACTTTATGAGTGACTGCAAGCATGCTTCTTTCACCCCAGAACTGTGGTCAAGGCTCCTGTTCCCCTGGAGTCATAAGTGCTATTATTCCTTTTGGTCTTGGTACTGCAAATGGAGACCTAGGTATGGGCAATGCAACAGGCTTCTGAACCTAGCAGCAGTAAACAATCCCCTTTAATTTCTTTCTGGCCAATTGACTGACCCTATACTATCTGTGGACTGAAAACTCCTGAAGCTGCTGTTCCTCCTGTTGCAGCTACCTCCAAGACCTACTGATGGCATTGCCTCAGAGTGGCCTGTGTTTTTCTCTGGGTTCAGTCATCAGACCTTTACTGTTAACCTGCTGAGTTATCTTGAGAAAGAAATTTGTTTAACCCCTACCTTTTAGTGGCTCTCTAGAATTCAGTTTGAGGCATTATTTTAAAGTTGTTTGGAGTGGAATTTGGGAGAGCTCAGGTGAGTTCCTTCCTATACTCCACTGTCTTGCCTCTACCTGCTCCCCTCATTATTATTTTTAAAGACAAATAGTTGGCCAGTCATACCACCTCTAGCTTATAGTGTGAAGTTGAATTTTTTTTAAGCCTAAGATAAGGCTTGCTTTGGCAGCACATATACAGAAATTGCAATGATGCAGAGAAGATTAGCATGACTCTTGCCCAGGGGTGACATACAAATTTGTGAATCACTTTGTATTTTTAGAAAATAAAAATAAAATACTTAAATATAACATTCTAAACTTATTCAATGAAATTCCATTAAATTCGATTTGGTCCAATGGACTGACCTTTTAAGATGATTTTGGATCCTGATTTTGTCAACTGTTTTAGATCTCTTTCCCACCTTAATGTCAGCTATAAATTTAATGAGTGGAAAAGTAAAGCAAAAAATTAATGAGCATGCCACCTATGCCTTTATCTAAATCCTTGATAAAAATATTAAATAGCAGAATGCCAATCACACATCACCCCATCAGAGTCACTATAATAGAAACATGCCAGTCTGTTGATTCACTTGCATGTGGATTTGACTAAGGCATTTGTGGCTATCCTGGGACACTCCTCTAGAGATTTTCCAAATTAACTGTGACTCACTGCTCCAGCCATCATTCTAGAGCATCTACCTGCCACCAGTGGTATTTTCCTAAGATGAGAAATAGAGTCGTGGAATTTAGACTTAAAAGGACCTTAGAGATCATTTACCATAATGCTCATTTGATAGGTGAAGAAACAGACTCAGGGAGATAAAGAACTCTAATCCCAAGCCCAATGAGGGATATATTCTATTTACTCAGGAAAAGCTATTTTAGTAGGATGAAATAATCAAAGTGGTAAAGCTGAAGGCATAGGGAGCAGCATGATATAATGAAAAGAGCACTTGATTTACCATAAGAAAATCTGAGTTTGAATTGTGGCTCTGCCTTTTGTTATCTATGTCTTCTTAGTTAAGTCACTTAGACTCCATAAATCTCAATTTCCTCAACAATAAAATGACTAGAAAGGGCTTGATCAGCAGTTCTTAAACTTTTGGGGGTGAGTACTCTAAAGAAAGTTTGTTTATTTGGCTTATATCTATTGTTATTTATCATATTATTAATTAAAACTGATAAAAAAATTTTAATATTTTTGTCATTTCACATAAAATTATAATAATCAACCCATTACATGTTTACATGAATATTTAGCTTTTTTTTAATTAGTGGGAAAAGTGACATTGTTTTTATGGTCTTGCATTTCTCTTTAATGTCTTGCTTAACAGCAGATAGTTGGATTTTTCTGTTTGCTTCTGCACTCAATCTGTTCAATGTGTTGTTTTTGTTGAAATATATGAAGGAAACCAAGCTACACACATATATATAACTGGAAAAGGGAGGTGTATTTTAATCATCAATGTGCTGGTAAGTGTTTAACAGCTGGTTCTCTGAAAACAAATCATAAGCCTGACACATTTTTAAGCATAGTCTACATTATTACCATTTTCTCCATCCCGATATTAAGAGTAACCCAGAGTAAGGCAAACTATAAAGGAAGACCAAATCTGGCCCCACCTTTTTTAGCACAGTGGGCATCTGAGAATTTTTTCAATTGTTCAACTCAATAAAACTTTATTTCAAAACATAAAAATCATTCTTAGGGCCATACAAAAATGGGAGTCAGATCTGAGGAGAGGACCGCAGATCTGACCCTCTACTGTAGTTATGTCTGTATTTTGCTGACCCCCAGTCTTAATGATCAACAGAATAATCAGTTAGGTCCTGATCTGAGTTTGTTCATTTCTGAGGTGTAAATGCTTATATGGAAAATTTTTAAATCAGCTCTCTTGAGAAAGTTCTAGCTGATTAATAGGCAAATAATGTCTTAGTATAGGGTTTCCCAAAACTCTTATTGAAGTTTATTTGTACTAAAATTTTTGGAACACTCTGTATCATTAAATTAGTTTTGACCTCATAGACCTCCTGAAAGGATCTTGAAGTCTTCCAGGGAACTGTTGACCAGTCTTTGAGAACCTCTAGCTAGATAATCATTATTGTTCTTTCCAGCTTTAAATCCTATGATCCTGTAAGTATTTAGTCCAATTAGTGTAGATAGCAAAGGGACCCAAACCTTGAGTAAAATTTCTTAATTATTAATGTACAAAGGACTCAGTTGGTTTTTTTTTAACATTTATTAATATTCATTTTTAACATGGTTACATGATTCATGCTC
>NW_025364922.1:0-7169 GCF_016433145.1 Gracilinanus agilis | reverse complement strand
TTATAATAGTATTTGTCCCCTCTCCTTCCCATGCCCTCTTTGTGTGTAATAGAATATTTCCTCTGGACTTGTTTTTATGTCCCCTTGAGGAGTCTTGTGTGTTTCGGTCAGGAGAGGTTAAGAGCTGCTTCTTACTCTGCCGCCATCTTAACCCGGAACCTCTTACTTGGTTCTTGAACTCCTTTTTGAGTTTCTCAAGAGCTTGTGACCAATTTCCTTTTTTTTTTTTCCCCCAGAAAGTTTGGGTATATTTGCTTGCTTTTCTCTCTCTGCTATTGCTTCTGTATTTTGCTCTTTTTCTCCATAGAAATTATTCAGAGTCAGGAACTTTTTGTGCTGCTACTTATTTCTCTAGGGGACTGGTGTTCTTGCATATTGATTACTTTCTTAGCTTCTGCTTCACAGGGCTTTGTGTTGGTAGTATTTTCCCTTCCCACTCAGAAGCTTTAATGAGAGCAGGTAAATCCATGATGTTCTTTGTGTAGCACACTTTAGAGCATTTTGCCCTGAGGCTATCTTTCCAGCCCCTGCTGCCTCCCACAGCCAGCCTTGCTTTTGCCCAAGCTCTGCACCCCGCTGCCCAGGCTCTGCTGTTCAGGCTTTGCACTCCTCAGCCTTGGGTCTCAAGTCTTGCTGCCAAAACCTTGCACTACCCTCAGGGGTAAGTCTGTAGTGCCCTTAGTCAGCCCCAGAGAATTTAGAGACTACCCCGCCCTTGCTCTGACTCTGGCATGGTAGGTGATGTAGGGGAGGGGTGATCTGTTTGCACTTTCGTAAGTGTAGTTTTGTCCCCTTATAGTGTGGAAATCCCAAACACTGCCTACCTTTAAGGCTGTATCCAATGAGAGACCCCCTTTATTCATACAATTTTGATTTCTGTCCTTTTGAGACACTTTGCAATGATTGGTTGGAAAGAGAGTCAGAAACCTCCTGCTACTATGCCACCATCTTAGCTCCACCCCTCTCCCCATTAAGTCTTATTCCTAATTACCTAGTCATTACAGCTATTCTGCCTTAGAACTTACATTTAGTATCAATTATAAGATAAAAGATAAGGATTTTTAAAAACTCAGATCATGGAGCATGACAGAACTAATGCATATTGAAGATAATCACATATTACCTCATAAAAAAAGAATAGAAGGAAAGGATGAAACATACAAACTATAGGCCAATAACATTGACTTGACTTTTGGGTCAATAATAAGTAATAATAGCTAACATTTATGATATATTTTAAGGTTTGTAAAGTACTTTAGAAATATTATCTCATTTGAAGATCTTCACAAACACCCTGGTAGAGAGCTGTTATTACTACTCATATTTTACAAATGAGGAAACTGAAGCAAATAGAGACTAAAAGACTTGTCCAGGTTCATATAGTGTCTAAGGTTAGATTTGAACTTGGGTTCCAAGAACTCTTGACTCTAGGTCTCAGGCTCTATCCCTTCTTCCACAAAGCAATAATTAGTGAAAAGACAGAAAAGTAAGCAATGATCACAAAGGCCCAACCAGCATGGTCATATCAGACAGATCTTATTTTCTTTTAACAGTATTAAATTGGTAGGCAAGAATACCATAGCTATAGTTTAATCTACATTTCATCAACATTTGATAAAGTTGCTCATGTTGTGGAAAAAAATGAAGAAAGCACACTATATATTGAAGTCATTTCCTAAGTGGTTTGAATGGCAGAACCAAAGTCAAGGCAAGGTGATAGGCAGTTAATAAGGACTATTATATTTTCTGGTCACTAAGCACAAGAGGTACAAAGACAAACAAACTAAAAAAATAAAAACATACACCCAGTTACTGTTCTCAAGGAGGTCACAAGAGAGAGATCAGTTGCCAGCAACTGTGAACAAACAAGATATAGACAGGAGAAACTAGAGATAATTAACAGAGAGAACGCATTAAGGTTAAGAAGGCCTGGGAAAGACTTCTTGAAGAAAGAGTAGGCATGAATGGTTTGCTGTCAGTTTGGAGTCACATATCCAATTGAAGGAGTTATTTTTGGTGGTGTGCTATTTAATATCGGTATTAATGTCTTGTAAAGGTGTGGACAACATATTAACCAAATTTTCATATGAGAAATTGCTAACACACTGGATGACAAATCTGGGAGACAAAAAAGATTTGACAATACTCTATTAGCTGTTGGCAGAATCTAAAGAGATGAAATTTAGTAGCGATGAAGTTAGTTTAGAAAAATCAGCTTTTTAAGTGCAAGATGGCAGTCCAGATAGGTGTCTCAGTAGATATAGAGTCAGGTCTAGAGTTGGGAGATCCTGGGTTCAAATCCATTCTTAAAAACTTCCTAGCTGTGTAATCCTGGACAAGTCACTTAATCACCATTGCCTAGCCCTTACTGCTGTTCTGCCTTAGAACAGATACTTAGTATGGATTCTAAGAAAGAAGAAAGATTTTAAGAAAGATTCTAAGAAAGAAAAGGGTTTTTAAAAAATAAAATAAAATAGGTACAAGATGGAGATTAAATAGCAAATTGACTGAAAAAAGAAGTGAGTCTTAAAGGATTACAAACTGAATACAAGTCAAAAGAATGATATGCAAACAAAAAAAAGTGAATGTGACTTTGAACTGAAGTAAGAGGGAAGAGGATGGAAATGAACATTTAGTTATTATAAGCATACCTATGATGTACCAGGGAGTGTACTAAACACTTTACAAAAATTATCTCATTTGATCCTTACAACAATGTGAGATAGATGCTATTATTATCCCCATTTTATAGTTGAGGAAAGTGAGGCAACTGGAAGTTAAAAGACTTGCCCATGATCACACAGCTAGTAAGTTTCTGTGTCATTTTGCTTCTAAAGGAGACAGTCCTATTGTAGTTTGCACTAGTCCAGGGGTTACTAGCCTGGGGGCTGTAGATCCCTTGGATAGATTTGTAGAGATGAAATTAGTTTAGAAAAATCAGCTTTGCAAGTGCAAGATGTTTTAAACAGGGATGGGGAAAAATGACATCTTTATTCTGACTAGAGCAGCTCAGAATGAGCTGATGCTAACAAGAAAATGCCCTTCCCTATTACTGTCAAGGGAAGATAGGTGGTGCAGTGGATAGAGCACCAAATTGAGAATCATTATGTATCATCTTCCTGGGTTCAAATCTGGCCTAATATACTTACTAACTATGTGACTCTGGATAAGATACTTATTCCTGTTTGCCTCAGTTTCTTCATCTGTCAAATGAGCTGGAGAAGGAAATGGTACACTATTGCAATATTTTTGCCAAGAAAACCCCAAATGCAGTCATGAAAGATCTGACACAACAGAAGAAATGTGGAATAACAATCTTCATTCACCTCTAACCAAAATTTAGCATTTCCTTCAATTATTTAAAAACATTCTGAACAGGGGTCCCTTCAAAAGTTTCTCTACATTGCCTAAGGAGTGAGACGTCTACCCAGAGGTTAAGAACTGCACTGGGCTGACTATATCTGAAGCACAGTGTCCATTCGAGGGCACCATGTTTTAGGAAGTGCATTGGTAATCTGAAGAGGACAATCAGAATGATGGGGTATTGAGTCCATGCACATGAGATTCTGTTGAAGGACCTAACAATGTTTAGCCTGGAGAAGACTTTCAGAGGAACAAGACACTCTTCTTGAGGATTTGAAGGGCTCTTTTTTTTTTTTTTAAACTTTTACCATCTGTCTCAGAATTGATAATAAGTATTGATTCCAAGACAGAAGAGAAGTAAGGGCTAGGCAATGGGGATTAGGTGACTTGCCCAAGGTCACAGCTAGGAAGTATCTGAAGCCAGATTTGAACTCCTCATTCCAGGCCTGACATTTTGTCTATTGAGCTATCCCAGAAGGATTATCTTGTGGAAGAAGGAAGAGAAATACCGTTTGGCCCTGGAGATCATAAATAAGAGCAATGGTTTGAAGTCACAAAGAAGCAAATGTAGGTTCCATGTAAAGGATCACTTTCTAAAAACAAACAAATAAAAAAAAACAAACCAAACCACTTTTTTTTGGTCTGAACTTGCAACTTCATTGATATAGGGAACTTCTGGTGATGGAATTTCCACTACTAGTGGAGCCTTGCAACTGTCTGACATTTTATGGACTAACTCAGAGTCTTGAACTAAGTCTTTTGCCTTGGAGGCAGGACTCATACACAAGCCTCCCTGGCTGCCTCTCTTCTTTCCAGCTCGTTCAGAGGATAGAACATTAGGCCTAGATTCCCTGAACACTCAAATCCTGCCACAGACATTTGGTATCTGGCAGACACCAGGGCAAGTCACTTAACCTCAGTTTTCTCAACTATAAAATGGGGATAACATTAGCACCTAACACTCAGGGTTGTGAGCTTAGCACAGAGCTTGGCATAGAACAGATGCATAATAAATGTGTGTTCTATTTCCACTCATCTGAGGTCTTCTAGCAAAGACTAGATGTGTTTGGTATATTGTAGAAGGGGATTATTATTTTTTTTTTGGCAAACCACTTTTTAAATTTTATTTATTTATTTTCCAGTTTAATTAATTAATTAATTTAGAAGATTTTTCCATCATTACAAGATTCATGTTCTTTTCCTCCCCTCCCCCACTCCCCTCCTGTAGTCCATGAGTAATTCCACTGGGTTTTACATGTATCATTGGTCAGGACCCATTTCCATAGTATTAATATTCATACTGGGGTGATCATTTAGAGTCAATATCCCTAGTCATATCCCCATCAACCCATGTGATCAAGCAGTTGTTTTTCTTCTGTGTTTCTACTCCCACAGTTCTTTCTCTGAATGTGGATCATTCCAGTTCACATGGAATTCTTCCAGTTCATTATTCCTTTTAGCATAATAGTATTCCATTACCAACATATACCACAATTTGTTCAGCCATTCCCCAATTGAAGGGCATCTCCTCATTTTCCAATTTTTTGCTACCACAAAGAGCGCAGCTATAAATATTTGTGTATATGTCTTTTTCCTTATGATCTCTTTGGGGTACAAATCCAGGAGTGGTTTGACTGGATCAAAGGATAGGCAGTCTTTTAGCGCCCTTTGGGTATAGTTCTAAATTGCCAGCCAGAATGGTTGGATCAATTCTCAACTCCACCAGCAATGCATTAATGTCCCAATTTTGCCACATCCCCTCCAACATGGAATTATTTTTTGGTTATGAGTTGAACTAGATGGCTTTTTGGGTCCCTCCTAGCTCTAAAATCCTGTGATTCTGTGATTTTTAACTGTTGGATCAAGGGAAGTTTAATGGAGAAGATAGTACCTAACTTGGTATTCGAAAGAATAGAAAAGTTTCCTTAGGTAGAGATATAGAAGGGTTGGGTTCCAGGCATGGGCCATTGAAGGTGAAGGGGAGGTAGAGATAGTCTAAGTGAATTCACAGAGGTGGTAGAGGGAAGATAGATAAAAGGACACATTCCTCCACTTTAGAAGTAATGTACAGGACATGAACCACAATGAAAGAAGCTGGAAAAGAGCCAGATGATGGAAAGCCTCAAGTACCAGGCCAAGGAGTTTCCATTTTATACGATAGTAGGACATCATTCTACACAAACAATGCATTTCAAGACCTTTTTCATAATTTGAAAATCGAGCATAATAGTGAACCTCATTATTTAATAAGTATTTCTCATCCAAACAAATCTAGGCATATCACAACCTTTTTTAGGCTTATCAGAACTACCAGCATCACTACTCTTGTTCTTTGGGGCCATTATTAATAACTAAATAACATTAATGAAACAAAGAGAATTACTGTCTGACAGACACAACTTGTTACAAGCAAGGACTTGGGACAAGGACTGATTCAAGCTAATGTTTAATGCAAAACAATGTAATGACTCATACTAATGCTACTCACAGTGAGAATGAGCTTGATTAGGCAAACTGCTGTGAGGCTTTATTCCGTTTGAGAAAATGGAATGAACTTAGCATATAATTAATTTTTTTTAATTTTACATATTTTTTTGTCTTTAATTTTTTTCAGTTGCCTATCGTGTATACCTGAATTTCAGTGTACTGAGTTTGCATAGAACAAGGCCATACTATATAGGCTAGAAGAGTCAATGAATGTCTTCCCAGCAAACTAGCTATCAGGATCTTCTCTAGTATGCTACTTCTCCCAAGGCCCTTTACAGTTTAAAAGAGGGCTCTCAAACAGAGGCATCCCTAGTCTGATGTCCAGTGATACAGTCAGTCAGTCAGTCAATAAGGATTTAATTAATTAGTTAATTTGTAATTTAATTAATTAATTTGCCAATTACATGTAATAATACATTTCCACATGAGTTTTCAGAAGTTATATGATCCAAATTGTCTCCCTCCTTTCCCTCTGCCATCTCGGAACTGGCAAACAATTCAATCTGGGTTATACATGTATTATCACACAAAACATATTTCTATATTTTTCATTTTTGTGAGTAATCTTATAAAACCCAAACCCTAAAACAAAAACCCAAATAAGCAATCAACAAGGATTTGTGAAATGTTTACTCTGTACCAGATACCATGCTAAGCACCAAAAAGTAGGTTAAAAAAAAGTTTAATCCCTGCCCTCAAGGAGCTTATATTCTAATGGGGGAACCTTCCTTCAGTCAATCTATAAATATTTATTAAGCAGGGGGCCAAGTACCCAGTGTTCAGCTTTGGAGATACAAAAGCAGGCCAAAATATTTCCTCCCCTTGAGAAACTCACATTCTAATGGATTAGATATTATGTAAATAACTAGGTAAATATAAGATAAACAGAGAATGGATGTGGAAAGTAATCTGAGAGGGCAAAGCACTAACAGGAGGGAGAAATAAAGCAGAGACCTGGAAAAGGCCTCTTGCAGGGATGTGAGCTGAGTCTTGAAGGAATCCAGGGAAACTCTGAAGCATGGGAGTAGAGCATTCCAGGTATTCATGATGGCCTGCCACAAAGATCCAGAGATGGGAAACACCGCTTCCTGTTTATTGGGCAGGTAGAAATGATGAGATTTAACCCTGGACTGAGGTTTGAGTTGAGTGGGCTGAATGTTGGCTAAGTAAGAGTAGGGAATCCAGGAAGAGAGGAGAGGAGAGGAGAGGGGAGAAGGGAGGAGAAAAGAAAAGAGGAGAGGAGAACAGATTAGAAGAAGGAAGGGGGAGGGGAAGAGGAGGAGAGGAGAGAGGAGAGGAGGGCAAGGGAAAGGAGAGGA
>NW_025364921.1:0-6591 GCF_016433145.1 Gracilinanus agilis | reverse complement strand
ATATATATATATATGTAAAACAGAATACCCCAGGTATTTAAAAAAATGCATATATATATATACACACTTGTACATATGTGCATTTTTTCTGATTCACTTTTGAAGTTCATGATCCAGATCTATCTGATTTAAAGTTTATAATTTTATTGTAATTAATATGAATTCCCTAACAATTAGCCTGAACTCTGAAATCACTTTTGAAGTTTGCTTCCAACTTTTACTGCACTTGCAGGGTATCCTTTTAGTTTCATATAAATGAAACAATAAGCCAAAAGAAGCCAAAATGAAATCTAAGTGAAGGAAAGAAATCAATATTTAGGCCTTTTTTATACAAATTTGCTACATTCTGCTTTAGTACTAAGCCTCCTAGGAATCATCCCATTATAGAAATATGATGAACTACCATCTTTCTTTGCTCAGTACAATCTCCAACTAGAGGTTGGTATAGTTGAGTTTCTTTTGAAAATTTAACTTTACATGAATGTCAATGAAGTACTTCATCATCTCTCTATATTGACTGATACAGTTCATCCTCTTCTTATATTAACATTCCTCTGTCTTCTTTCTCCTGATAGTATCTAGAAAATCTTGTGTATGAATTCTGATAATTGAGGAATCCTAAACACTGTTATTCTTTCTCCTTTTTCTTTCTGTCTGTCTTTCTGCCTGCCTGCATTTCCTTTGTTTCTTCTGTCTCCCTTTGCTTTTGTCTCTCTGTCTCTCTTTCTGTAGCTGAGGTAATATTCTGACAATGAATTGAGCAACTTGATTTCAGATATCATTGATATGACCCTGAGCTTTATATCCTCAATACTTTGATTTTGTTTAGCTATCCTTCATCTTGGACCTTAACTAGTTACAACAATAATAGAAGCAGCAGTAGAGCAAAATTTTTATAGTACTCTAAGGTTTGCAAAGTGCTTTTGATATGTACCTCTTGATTACATAGTGAGTTCTATGTTTTTGGAAGAGGAAAAAACAAAATGAAATAAATTGATTTCCTTCAGTTAAAAAATAATTGTACGTATCTGAGGAGATGATAGACATAACATTTATGTTTTCTTCAATAAGGTGAAACATTATAATTTGCCTATAATTAAACATCAAAGATTCTCCTTCTTGTCCCTTTAAAAATCATATAGTATGGAGAGAACTATCCTTTAATTACTAGAAATGGACATTTTAAAAAATTTTCTTTAGTAAGAAAAAGAAACTCATAAGATAAAAAAGTACTAATATTCCAAAAGATAGAGAATTGAAAATTGAGAAATCAAAGATAACAAGTTAAATGACACCATATAAAAATAGAAGGGAAACCTGAACACATTCATGGATGGCAGAAAAAATATATTAGAGGAGTAAAAGAAAATAATAAAATTGAGATGAATTTGAAATCACCTTTTAAATAATATGAAGAGAACAGAAGCAAAAGATAAGCCTTGACTATTTTTCCTACTTATAAAAGGACCACTTGTGACTTATTAGATGTTTCCTTCATTTCTTTTTACTTCATAAGTTCAAAGGATTTGGAATCCTTGAATTCATTTCTGAAGTACCATGGCTTACAGCACTGAAAAGAGAACATATTTAATCACATAATTCCCTTTCTTACTCCACTGATCTTTTCACACTAAAATGTAAGAAGAGAGTGAAATAATATTGAATTAAATCTTTAATATCATCACCACATGTAGTTCTAAACACATCTCATTATTCAAGGTTAGGCTGACTGAGAGAAATTAAAATGATCAAATCAAAAAATATAAAAAAATAAAGAAATCTCATGGACCACTGTCCTGAGGTAATGGTATACATTTAATTGTTGGAGGTCTCACTGTGTCTAGCCTGTGACAAAGACCCTATCTAGATATTCAACACTGTGTTTTTTAGGCCTTTGGCAGTTGATTAGCATAAGGGATTAAGAAGACAAAATGTTCAAAGAATGTTCAAAATATATTACAACTTTGGGGAATGTTTTGGTAATATTTGATAAGAAGTACTAATTCTAAAAAATTTAATTACTCTTATAACTACTATTTTGGAACTATATACTAAATCTGGTAGGGGTTAGGTCAAAATGGCCAAAATACTTTGGGGAGCCTGTAGTGAATATAAATCTTTATAGGATCAAACAATACCTGGATATACGAAAGTTGTTTTCCTCTGATCTCAAGTCAGCTTTGCATTCATAAGCACAGCTTATTTTCTACTGCATGAATTTGGGCTTCCCTAGATAGCTACACAGACCTGAAGTTTTTAATTCTTTAAGCAGAAGCTCTTAATCTAGTTAGCTGCTATAATATTCTAATGCACCAAACTATGTTCTTTCTAATATTAAGGTTAGTGTTATCATAATTGATATCTTATATATAGTTTATTAACTGGATCTAACTTTTTCTAAAATCATAGTTGCAATTAATTAAAGGATTACATATGATCACTAGATTATGAATCAATAATATAAAAGCAATAAAGGCAATTTCTTTTTTGAAAGCCAGTGTGTGCTGTAAGAGACTAATGGAAAGAATGGCACCACTGTGCAATTTACCAGCACATTGAAATATAGACTTGAACCAGAGTCATGCTGTCTACACTCTTTTATGGCTAAGGGCATGGATTAGCTCCAGATTCTGCCTTAAGCACAGTGAAAAATATTATGGACAAAATTTACACATTCCAGTTAAAACTAATTTGGCCCAACATAATTGTCAATATGTAAATTCTAGTATATATTCAATGTAGAGTAAACATTCAAGTAAATAAACATATGAAATTGAAAACATGAAGCATATAAAAACATTTATTATTTATCCATGTGTGCCAAAATATCACCAAAATTGTAAATCAGAAATAAGAATTTATTAAGTAACTACTATGTGTCAAGGACTGGGTTGGTATTGGGGATACAAATTTTAAAAAAGAAAGTACTTGGTCTTGAGAAGCTTAATTTCTAATAAGGAGACAAAACATGCTAAGTTTTAAGATAAGTAGAAATATGATAGCTATACTGGTAAAAAGGGATATCTGTTGGGAGATAATGCTGAGATGATTCTAATTGTGGAACCCGGAAGAAGAGGAAGATAATGAGAAAAGGCCTGGTTTGTTTCACTTAAGTTTGAAGTAATATCCTTTTTTGAGAGGGAAGCTGGATGGAGGTTGTGAGAAGGAAAAAAAGGCAATTTTAGGGCAGAAGTTGAGAGGAATGGGTTATAGAGATGTCTAGGAAAGGATAAAAAGACTGATGTCTTGCAAAAGACCTGTTTAATATTAAATAATATCCATTTTAGGTAAATATAGTCATTTTACTCTATTCTAGTCTTCCACAACACTTCTGAAACAATGTGAACCAGATATGGCATATATAATACCTCACTACCCAACATCTCTCATCCACCCTCACTGTGCTGGCTTCACATATAAGAATGAAAGGTCCTTGAAAGCAGCTACTGTCTTGATTCATCCCAGCATATGTAACAAAATGCCTAGAAATTAAAAATGATGATATATATCTGTCTGTATACTTATCTATTGTATAATTAGAATCTGTTACCCTAAATACTATGATCCCTACCAAAACTATGATTTCCAGAACCCCACTCATTTCCTGTTGTTACGTGCTGACATAGACAGGATATAAATTAAGTGGAGCTCCATTTCTCAACCTCTTTTTCCTTCCTGTTGGGCTTTGGTGTTGTGGGCTTTTTGAGCAGGTAAAAAATATAGTCACATGGTTTTATTTTGTTAGATAACAAACTTTATAAAATTATTACTTGAAGTATTCAACATTTAAATTAAATCCTACATGGCAACCGGAAGTGAGGTTCAGAACCCTTAATTCTCTCTGAGTAGATTAGTTTGAAAAAAAAAACACATTTTTCCTGTCATGGCTTTTCACCCCTTCTCACACCCCAGGCAACTCTCTTCAGAGCTGCTGCCTGCTCCTGCCATTACTGCCTCCCTGCCTAAGTGGTCCTTGTGGAGCCATTGCTTCTGCTACTCCTGCTACTCCTGCTGTTCCTCCTGCTGCTGCTACTACTGTTACTGCTGCTGTTGCTATTGCTGCCACTGATTGGAGCCAATCTGTGGAGGCTTGGAAAGTATAAATCCCTCTTTCCCTCCCATTGCCAACAACTGAGTGCTTCTTTGCTGCTTGCCTTGGAAGCCCAAGTGTGTTTGGAAAGAAATCAAGAGAAGGACCTCCTCCCAACTGATATGCTGTCTACATCAGCAGGTAACAACAGGAAGTGAGTGGGATTCTTGGAATCATAGTTTGGCTGGGGTTCTAGTTTTGCTGGGGATCACAGTGTAACAGATTCTAATTACACAATTCCCCCTGAGATCCTTTGGAAGACTAGTCTCCCAAATGGATCTTCTAAACATAACCAACTTATGAATTACAATAATTTGTGGATAAAAGGGAAAGAGAACAAAACCAATGATTGCTAGGCTCATTGACAAACAGCCAATTAGGATGTAGTCCCTTTTGGGATCAGAGTATACATATAAAATAAGTGTGTTACAATCCCCCCCACAGCTCAATTTCACCACAACCCAAAGTTTATTCTGGATGTTTCAGTGCAATGTGAGATTTCTGCAGGCATCGCCATGGCACCTTCTCCAAGCAGTTCACTTCCTGGATTCTTGCGGGTAGCAAGTTTCTTAACTTTTAAAAAACTAGAATTTTATGGCAATTATACAATATCTACCTATCTATCTATCTATCTATCTATCTATTGCTCTTATGCAATTTATTCCAAAAATATTTTAGCACATATGTTATGGAAGAGAAGGTGGATGGAAGGAGTAAATGATTTCCAGAAAGATACATTTACTAATATGTTACAGTAAAATGATTTGTTATAAAAATATCCCTCAAAAATTCAGTTATAGGAAGTAAAAAAAGATGGTGGAATAGAAAAGAACTTAGCAGAGTCTACTCTAAGCCCTCTCTAAACATCTCTAAAAAATGCCTTGAATCAAATTCTGGGGTGGAAAGAACAACACAAGTTTGGAAGAAATAATTTTATAGCTTAAGACAACTTAGGACATTTTCAGGAAATATCTGTCTCTCTGTGACCAATCACAGTCATATTTTAAATTGCATTACTAGTACTTTATATAAGTGATTGATTGTATAGAAAATTCCTCTGTCTGTCAGATGTATCCCTGGACACAGAGGAGTCTTTAACTCCATTATTTGGCAATTGCTAGCATTACTCATATATTGACCATAATCAGAACATTTTGCCTCATTTTGTCATTAGCACAGAATTTTTTTTATTTTGGCAATAAGATATCAAGAAACAATATACAAGAATGAAAAAGATGAAAATATGAAATATTTCATTGAAAAACAACTGACCTAGAACATATATCAAGAGAGAGATAATTTAAGAATATTTGGAATACCATAAATGGATGATTTTATTAAAAGCTTAAAGATCATATTTCCAAAATTATATTAAAAACTTACCTGTTATCCTAGAATCAAAGGTTAAAATAGTAATTGAAATATCCTACTGATCATCTAAAAGCAATCCCAGCATAAAAAATTTCAATAATATTAAAGCCAAATTGCAAAGCTACCATATTAAGGAAAAAATGATGCAAGAAAGAAAAATAAATAAATATTGATTTGGTCAGGATCACACAAAATTTAGCAACTTCCACATTAAAAGATCATAGGACTTATCCAATATTTTATAAAAACAAAAGAGTAAGGATCATAACCAAGAAAAATGTATCCAGCAAAACTAATTCTATCCAAAAAAATCCTTCAGGAGATAAAATGGATATTTAGGAAGAGAGGAATTTTCAAGCATTCCTGATGAAAAGAACAGAGCTGAAGGAAATCTGACTTTCAAATTCAAGACTTAAGGGAAACATTAAAAATTAACCATGAAAGAGAAATCATTAGGTATTAAATGAGTAGTGTGCTGGATAGAGTACCAGTCCTGAAGCAGGAAGACATGAGTTCAAATCTGGCCTCAGATAGTTACCAGCTGTGTGAATCACTTAACTTTATTTTTTTTTCAGTTTCTCACTGTAAAAGGAACAGGAGAATTATATGGCAAACCACTTTAATATCTTTACCAAGAAAACCCAAATTTGGATCATGAAGAGTAGAACATGATTGAAAGAAATTAACAAGGTTAAGCTGTTTACATTCCTACATTAGCATATGATAATTATATCTCCTAAGAACTTCATCATTATTAGTTCAGTTAAAAAAATAAAAGGATAAATAGACAGAGGATATGGATGTGAGTTGTCTTTGATGGGATGACTTACAAAATTAAAAGGTGAGGAAGAAGGATGCACTAGAAAATAGGAAGAAGTGAGAAGAACAAGGAATAGCATCTTACACAGAAGAGGTGTGAAATGAAGAGCTTTTATGGGAGGAGGTAGGTAATGCTTAAGCCTTACTCACATTAGTACTGGTTTAAAGAGGGAATAAATTGCAGTTTCCTTGAGTGGAAGCAAGGGGAATAGGAATAAGAAAAAAGGAAAGGTGATGTAGACATAGAGGCAGGGTTGGAAAGAGACAGAGAGAGAGAGAAAGAGAGAGAGAGAGAGAGAGAGAGAGAGAGA
>NW_025364920.1:0-2708 GCF_016433145.1 Gracilinanus agilis | reverse complement strand
TTTTTATTGCATTATGATCTAAGAAGGTTACGTTTATTATTTCTGCTCTTTTGCATTTGTTTGCAATGATTCTATGCCCTATAACATGGTCAATCTTTGTGAATGTGCCATGTGCAGCTGAAAAGAAGGTGTATTCCTTTTTGTCCCTATTTATTTTTCTCCACATATCAATTAAATCTAATTTTTCTAGGATTTCATTCACCACTCTTACCTCTTTCTTATGTATTTTTCGGTTTGATTTATCTAGATCTGAAAGAGGAATATTTAGATCTCCCACTAGTATGGTTTTCCTATCTATTTCCTTCTTGAGCTCTGCCAGTTTCTCCTTTATGAATTTGGGCGCTATGCCACTTGGTGCATACATATTGAGCAGTGTTATTGAGGTGGGTCTGGATGCTTGTTTGTTCTCCTCCTCTGTTTGCTCAGTTGTCTGGATTTTCTCTGTGTAAAAGTTGTTGAGTGTTAAAGACTTCTTTTTCTTGTTGTTAATTTTTCTCTTCTGAACTTCCTGAGACTGGGTAGCCATCATTAGCCCAGCAGCTTCTCAGCTTTATCCTCGCGCTCATGGTCTGTCCGCGGTCTTTTGGCTCCTGAGGTCTGAGGTCTGGTTTTTTCCAAGGTCAAGCCCCCTGGTGGACCTCCTTGCTTTATCCTCTGCCAGAGGTTCCTTTACAAGTCTCAGGGTGCTGCTTCCACAGTCGTATACCCGTCTGCACTGGTTCCCCACTCATGCATTTCTTTTAAAATGAGTGATTTAGAACATTTTTCATATAATTATTGATAGCCTTGATTTCTTTATCTGAAAATTGCTTATTCATATCCTTTAACTGTTTGATAATTGGGGATTGATTTGTATTCTTATAAATTTGACCCAGTTTTCCAAATATTTGAGAAATGAGAGCTTTATCAGAGAAATTTTCTATAAAAATATTTTTGCAATTTGTTGTTTCCTTTCTAATCTTGATTACATTAATTTATTTGTACAAACCCTTTTCAATTTAATACAATCAAAATTATTCACTTTACATCTCAAAATTTCTTCTCTCTCTTTTTTGGTCATAAATTGTTCCCTTTTCCATAGTTCTGAAAGGTAAATTATTCCATGTTCCTCTAATTTGCTTATTGTCCTTTATATCTATCACATACCCATTTTGACCTTATATGATATGTGAATATGTATAGAGAGTGTGAAATGTTGTTCTATACCTACTTTATGCCATACTGCTTTCCAGTTTTCAAAAGTAATGCTTCTTGCAGGACCTTTTATTTAATCCAATTTGGTTCTTTATAATATATTCATTTTTAAAAAAAAACTTTTATCATCTATCTTAGAATTGATACTAAGTGTTGATTTCCTGCAGTTCGTACACAGGGTATTGTCCTGTGTCACACAGCTAGGAAGTATCTGAAGCAAGATTTTAGCCCAGATCCTTCAGACTCCAGACCTGGCTCTCTATCTACTGTGCTACCTAACTGCCCCTTTATAGTATGTTCTTAAAAGAAATAACTCAATGAGACTACAGTGCCTCCCGCTGGATGTACAGCATATTATGTAGCATATGAGATTTGATTTGGATATTAAGGGATATATCCCCTAAAATCATCTATGCCACTTGCTGGGCAGACTATCCCATACTTCTTTCTACTTAGAGATACCTCTCCCCCTACTGTACCTAGCAGATTGAAGCCATTAATTGGGAACTCCTTCATCTCCCTTCCTCCACACCTTAATACCTCTCTCTGCATGTTTATTCTCTCTTACAGGGTAGAATTGAAAGAATGCATAACAAGAAGCCACCAATTTCAAATCCTTGCTCTGCTGTTCACCATCCATGTGAATTTGGGCACTTCACTTAATAACTTTAGGCATTCTTCAGTTTCTCATTTGTAAAAATAAATAGGTTGGACTTGATGGTCTTTGTGAGGTCTGTTGCATATCTAAGTCTGTAACCCCAATTAATCTAAACACAGAAAGACCAGACTTCAAGATGGAATGGATCAATCAATCCATGGTATGTCTGAACAATTCCTTAATGAATTTGGGAGGAGCAGAGTGTTTTGATCAATGGGGGAAAAGATACCACATAGGAAATACCTTGTAATTGTTTGAGAGAAACAGACTTATCTCTGGACCTAGGTATAACACAGTAAGCAAGTTCAGAATCACACATTCCAGCAGCATACCAGTGTAGGGGTGAAAAACTCATGAGAAGGAATTAACTTAGGGGAGAGGAAAAACAGATTTTCTTTTCTTCCTCCTTCATTTGACCAAGTGAGCTTTGAAGTCTAGGAGACAATGAGTATATGTAAATTATATCTATACATGTATGTAAGTATGTGTGTGTATGTATGACCTCAGGGGCAGCAATGGCTGGTGGAAACATTTTCATTAGGAGTTAGGAGATACACTGAGGACAAACTATATTGAAAAAAGTCTAATTTAGGACTTTATGAGAACATTTACCCTTGGAGCCTAAAATAGAGCTACACCTAAAAGGAATTTCATGAAGACTTCCTAAAAGGAGAAAAGGATTTCAGGTAAGCACAAAGCTATGAGCTAGTCCCTTTTCCTCAATACAGTCCCTAAGTTTGAACCCACTTTCCCTGGGGGCATATATATTTATATATATATATATATATACATATATATATATATGTGTGTGTGTGTGTGTGTGTGTGTGTGTATACATATATATATATATATATAT
>NW_025364919.1:0-6656 GCF_016433145.1 Gracilinanus agilis | reverse complement strand
AAGAGGGCAATATAGACATTGAAAGGATTCATAGAACACCTGCGACATTCGATCCAGATAAGAAAACAACCAGAAATATAATTGCCAAATTCAAGAGCTTTCAAGCAAAAGAAAAAATCTTACAAGAAGCCAGAAAGAGACAATTCAAATATCAAGGAACACCAATCAGGATCACACAGGATCTGGCAGCCTCCACCCTAAAAGACCGTAAGGCTTAGAATACAGTATTCAGAAAGGCAAGAGAGCTGGGCCTGCAACCACAGATCAACTACCCATCAAAATTGACTATATATTTCCAGAGGAAAGTATGGGCATTTAAGAAAATTGAAGAATTCCAAGTATTTGCACAGAAAAGACCATGGAAAGTTTGATATCCAACCACAAAAATAGAGAGAAACATGAAAAGGTAAATAAGAAACAGAGGGGAAAGAAAGAAAACTTATAATTTTTAAATTTGCCTTTTTAAGGGCCTCAGTGAGATCTAATTATCTGTATTCCTATGTAGAGAAATGTTATGTATAATTCTCTGTAGTGAACTCTATTCACTATTATAGTATTCACTATTATAGTAATTAGAAGAATAATTCACAGGGTGAGGGTGGAACACTAAATAATCTAAGATGACAAGGGGGATGGGAAAGAGGGGGTGAATAGCAGAGTCACCAAGAGAAACTTGAGTGAATAAGAAAATAGGATATTCTATTACACACAAAGAGGGCATGGGAAGGAGAGGGGACCAATACTATTATAAGAAGGAGAGGAAGAGAGCATTAAGAGGTAATAATCAAACCTTTCTCTCAGTGTAATCAACCCAGAGAGGGAAGAGTAGCTATACTATCCATTGGGAAATAAAACTCTTATCTAACCCTTCTGCAAAAGTCAGAAGGGATAAACCAAGGGAAACAGGGGAGTGGGGTGGTCAAAAAAAGGGAGGGGAGAAGAAGGGGGAGGGAATCATAAGGCCTTTAAAAACAAAAAGAGGGGGAAAAATAAGGGAGGGGGTAGAAAGGGAAGTTAATCAAGAGAGGGGATAAGGGATAGGGTCTTAATAGCAAACCACTGGTTTAAAAGGAAACAGTATAAGAAAAAAGGGGTAGGAATAGGGGAGAATACAAAAATGTCAGCAAATGCACATTTTTGTATTCTCCCCTATGATGATTATAACTCTGAATGTGAATGGGATGAACTCTCCCATAAAACGGAAGCAAATAGCAGAGTGAATTAGAAACCAAAATCCTACCATATGTTGTCTACAAGAAACACATATGAGACGGGTAGACATACACAAGTTTAAGGTTCAGGGCCTGAGCAAAATCTTTTGGGCGTCAAATGAGAAAAAGAAGGCAGGAGTGGCTATTATGATTTCTGACAAAGCCAAAATAAAAATAGATATGACTAAAAAAGACAGGGAAAGTCATTACATCCTGATTAAAGGCAGTATAAACAATAAGAAAATAACACTGCTCAATATATATGCACCAAGTGGCATAGCATCCAAATTCATAAAGGAGAAACTGGCAGAGCTCAAGAAGGAAATAGATAGTAAAACCATACTAGTGGGAGACCTAATATTCCTATTTCAGATCTAGATAAATCAAACCGAAAAATAAATAAGAAAGAGGTAAGAGAGGTGAATGAAGTCCTAGAAAAATTTGATTTAATTGATATGTGGAGAAAAATAAATAGGGACAAAAAGGAATACACCTTCTTTTCAGCTGCACATGGCACATTCACAAAGATTGACCATGTTATAGGGTATAGAATCATTGCAAACAAATGCAAAAGAGCAGAAATAATAAATGTAACCTTCTCAGATCACAATGCAATAAAAATAATAATTAGTAAGTGCACCTGGACAGGAAAATCAAAAACTAATTGGAAATTAAATAATATGATTCTCCAAAACCAATTTGTCAAAGAAGGAACCATAGAAACAATCAATAATTTCATTGAATAAAATGACAATGATGAGACATCCTGCCAAACTCTGTGGAATGCAGCCAAGGCAGTACTCAGGGGGAAATTTATATCCTTGAGTGCATATATTAACAAATTAAGGAGGGCAGAGATTAATGAATTGGGCATGCAACTCAAAAAATTAGAAAGTGAGCAAATTAAAAATCCCCAGATGAAAACTAAATTATAAATACTAAAAATCAAGGGAGAAATTAATAAAATCGAAAGTAAAAGAACTATTGAATTAATAAATAAGACTAGAAGCTGGTACTTTGTAAAAACAGATAAAATAGACAAAGTACTAGTCAATCTAATAAGAAAAAGGAAAGAAGAAAACCAAATTGACAGTATCAAAGATGAAAAGGGAGACCTCACCTCTAATGAAGAGGAAATTAAGGCAATCATTAAAAACTATTTTAGCCAATTATATGACAATAAATATAACAATTTAGGAGATAAGAAAAGCAACTGCTTGAACGCATGGGTAGAGGTGGACATGATTGGGGATGTGGACTGGAAACTACCACACCAATGCAACCACCAACAATTTAGAAATAGGTCTTGATCACAAGGACACATGACAAAACCAGTGGAAATGTGCATCAGCCATGGGTGGGGGAAATGCGGGGGGTGAAGGGGAAAGTAGGAGCATGAATCATGTAACCATGTTAAAAATGATTATTAATAAATGTTTAAATTTAAAAAAAAACTACAGGATCCCAAACAAGGGTAATTTGGTTCATTTTCTTAAAAAAATACATATACAATATCGAATATTTAATTATGAATCCTGGATATTTTATCATAGTTTGTGATATTTTGAATGGAGAATAGCTCATTTTTTAGGTAGTCATTAGACCTCACAGAGAGAAATTTAATGAAATTAAAGATATTACCAATGTCCAAAGGAAGAAGTTAAAAAATGACCATGTTTTAAGCTGCATAGAACCCTGTTCACCAATGAAATAGTATAGGGTTTTGAGAAGGTACAAATATACCACAGAGCATTACCCAGCTATCTAAGCATTTTGTACAGATGACTTGGACTCACAAGAGCAAAATTTTTATATCTAAGTCTATTAAACAACCCTTTCCTAGGTAAACTACTCAAATTATTTATTTTTAATTTCTTAAAATCACATTCTTTAATCACTGTTAAACTGCAAATATTGTTAGATGTTTCCCCATATACATACAGTTTAAAATACAAAAATTTATTATCAGCAATATTGTTGAAACACTGAAATTTCATGGTATCAAAAACAGCCTAGTATATTTTGTCTCTACAATTGGAGTGACCATTATCAGCTTGACAAAATAAGGGAGCAGCTTTTAATAATTTTAGTTTTAATGAGAATATAGTAAAAAGGAGGGAAATATAGGAAAGAGTTAGAGAAATAAATTGCCTAATACTTAACTAGCTATCCTATAACTACCTATAACTGCCATTAACTGCCTATTACTATCTATAGAAGAAAGTTTAGCTGATCCTCTTCAGTTCAGCTCACTAGCAACCAACCATCACCTAATTACCAACCCACACCAATAGCAACCAATCCACAACGACCAATTACCAACGACCAACAACCTCCCAATGACCAACTCCCAAACCAAAAAAGGTCCAAAAGCCCCTTTCAGTCCTCTTGCTGGCCTTTTATATACCCTTTTTACCTCACTTCCTGTCTCTTTGGTTTCACCTTCCTTTCACTGTGGGCTTCTATCTTTACATATCTCTGTGGTAAAAGGACTTCCAGGTCACCAGTTAAATTTGAGAAAGGGATTAAAAATTCCCTTTTACACTCTAAAGATACCAAAATACACTTGTGGATGCAGGCTAAGGGGAACCTACAACCTTGCAGGCTGTTGCTTGCCCCTGACACGTCAATTGAAAGACAAGCATTTAACTTACTTTACCCGATTTATTTACTTTGAATGTAGTAACTATAAAAAAATGTCAACATGAAAAACAAAAACAACATACTTTGGAGCAAGTTAAATTCATTTCTTCTCTTCAATTGCCAATATAAATGTTGTTGTATTATTTGCTTTCCTCCTGATATTGAAAAAAAAATACCCTTTTCCCTCCTACACCAAGAGAGAGAGATCTCCTAGAAGAAAAGATTCTGAAGTGGTGCACTTCATAAAGTGAGTCTGGACACCCAGAAGTTCAAATTAATGGAACTAATAATTATTTATTACTGACCAAGGCAAACCTTCATAATGAAAGTTGCACCAGACTGAAATTACAGTGTAGTTTTTATAGGGTGCAAGATACAAAGCAAACAGTGTTCATTAATGAGACATAACCTTGATGGAGCAAGCAAGCCTCATCGTCTAGAAGCTTTATTCATCAGTAGCCTGGGATACAAGACATTCCACTGTATATCTTATCCTGGACTGACTGCTTGTGAATAAGGTAGTTACTTTCTCATGGATCCTAACTGTGTTGTTTTTGTTCTGAGCTGACTGACCTTCATAGGAAAACTCATTTCTGATTTCTGTTTTCCTCAGGGAAAAACAGGTTTTCTGGTCAATGACTTAGTTTATCTCACTTCATTCCTGGCTCTATATCGCATAATAAGTCATCCTGACCAGAGGGTGCTAATACCTAGAGGAAATCTTTCAGAACTTCTCGAGGAACAATTTAGAGCCATTATTATTAGGATTACTTCATCTTGCCCACAGGTAGAGTGATTCCTGTAGTAGTACTTTATAATCCTTTTAATGACTGAAATATATTGAATATGCTGACTTTTCTAGATCATTCTTTTAAAAAGTATTCATCTAGTAATAACTTACCTATGGATAGAAGTCATCATAAGCAACTGCTCTTCATAACAACCTAGATAAAAAGGACACATTAACATCTCACTTAATAGGTGAAGAAAGTGAGGTAACAGAAAACTAAGAGACCTCTTCATGATTACTTATGAAGGAGTTATCTAAGATTATATCTAAAACCAAGATAATTTCAGGATTATAGTGTAAAAACTGGAAGGATCTTTACTTTAGAGGTTACAGAGTACAAACAGTCTAGTCATTCTTTAGTCCTCATTTGGGTCCTCATCTTCTTGCAGATACTGAAATGCTTTGCCATTTCCTTCTCCAAATCAATTTACAGATGAGGAAACTGAGGCAAAGAGAGGTTAGAGACTCTCTGCCAAGTCACTAGATTTGAACCCAGGTACCAGCCTTCTTGACTTCAAGTCCAACACTCTATCCACTGTGCCAGATGAGGAATTTGAGGCAGAGAGAGTATGTGAATTGTCCAACGTAACACAGTAAACAGCAAAATAGGATTTTAACCCAGGCATTCTGACTCCTAAGCCATCATAATTTCCATTACCCCAAATTCTTTACAGTAAATCCTCTTAATATAGTATCAAATAAGTTATATACATGAAATTAATTGATACTTTAAATTTATTTTTCTACAGTATTTCTATTTTTTACATTAGCAATATGGGGATGGAAAAGGAAGTTAATAAAATTTCATAATTAGAAAAGTCAAGTGATGCAGGAGTTGCAAATGATGAGTTGTTCCCGTTTTAATTTTAGAATATGCATAGTGTGGCAAAGAAGTTCACTGAAGAAATACAAAGTACATTTCCCTAGGAATAAAGAGTAATGACACCCACCAGAAACTATATATCCATTACTCAATAGTGCATGCTGGGTTCCTATTTTGGTGCTGTGTGAACTTGGAAAAGTAATCTTCTCTACTTCTGTTTTCTCACCTGTCCAACATAGAGGTTGGACTAGATGAAATCTAAAGAACCTTCAAACTGTAAAATGCTCAGAATCTTCCAGTTGAGCTTCCATTTTTTTCCTATAACCTTTGAATGTCTTTAAAAAGTGCCGAGATGAAAAGGTGCAAGATTATTTTCGTCCTCTCAGAAACCAAGGCTTCACACATTTGACAACACTTTAATCAGGACACTGTTTCCATTTTTAGTTTGGCAGCTAATTTGTTAGTGTTGTGAAGGAAAACAGTTTTAGAAAATATCCATTCTCATGTTTGTTTTGGGTCCCTCTAAGGCTTTATCTAGAATTCCTGAGTGCAGTAGATTAGTGCCCCTTGTACAGCCATCTGTCTAGTGACTGCCTATGATGGAAGTTGCCTCTAATTTGGCTCAAACTCAGAAAACTTGATGGCAACAGTTTCAGGAAGTTCAAAATCTAAAGATACCAGTTAGTTGTCTTCATCATAAAAGAGGGAAACAAGGGAGATTTTCTCTGATGAAAATACAACACTGAAGCAGGGGTACTTTGATGCTGACAGATGAGGAAAATTATAGATATGACATTAGTAGAGGGAAAAAAAAACCAATGTAGATCCCTAGACTAATCTTTCACTGTTTCACTGGCCAAAATAAAGTCCCAATGAATGCAGGCTTTTCTGAATAACAGTCAGGAAAGGAAACTTTGTAGGCAGAGAAAAATGCTCTTGTCTCCTTAAGCTTGGGTTTTATTCCAACTCAAAATCATTTGTCCCTAAACCAGAAAGGAATTTAGAATTGTCTACCCTTTGAGAATCAGGTACATCTCCACCCAGACTTAGTAACAGAAGAGAAAAAGTTCGATTCTGGCTTGATAGGGAAAACATTGTTACTTGAATGTTAACTTATCTCCCTTCCTTTGCTCCCCACAGCATGCTCTCTCTCTCTCTCTCTCTCTCTCTCTCTCTCTCTCTCTCTCTC
>NW_025364918.1:0-5629 GCF_016433145.1 Gracilinanus agilis | reverse complement strand
GAGAGAGAGAGAGAGAGAGAGTGTGTGTGTGTGTGTGTGTGTGTCTGGGTGTGAGCCCTAGTGCCTTCCCAGGGAGGGCTCCACTGAGCTAGATTTCTGAGCACCGATGTGCCAGCACATTAATGGGTGTGCTGATGGCCCATAAATCACTTTAAAAAATTATTATTATTACACAAGAAGGGAGGTAGCTATGCCTTTCAATTATTTTTACCTTCTAATAAATTTCTAATCTTTATGTAAAAATGTATTTCACCAGAGCTCCCTTTTCACAGTCTTACATATTATCTGCAATAAACTGAAAACACTTTACCATTAGAGCAATAGTACCCAGCTAGAAAATGGGCAATATAGTGGGGAGAAAGGAGGCAATGAGCTAGCTTTTACACCTTTACCAGAATGAATTCTTTAAAATATTTGCTTTTTTGGGTACAGGATTTGGGCGTTTTGTTTTAAAAGATTACTCTATTGAAAAATGAATAATATGGAAATAGGTGTCAAGTGATAATACATGTATAACCCAGTGGAACTGCTTGTCAGTTCCAGGAGTGGGGAGAGAAGAGGGGAGGGAGACAACATGAATCATGGAACCCTGGAAAACTTATGTATAGATTTGTTACTGGAATAAAATAAAGAAAAAATGTAAAAAAGTATTTGCTTTTTTAAAAAAATTGCCTTCATACAGCCGGACTGTCAGCTCTTGGAGGACAGGGGCTGAGCCTGAAATTTTTAATCTTATACCTACTCCACAATCCCCAATACCTAGAACAGTGTTCTGAATACAGTCAGCAATTGATGTTTGCTGATTGACTAATGATTGAGAAGCATATGATACTCTAGAGCAGTGGTTCCCAAACTTTTTTGGCCTACCGCCCCCTTTCCAGAAAAAATATTACTTAGCGCCCCCCTGGAAATTATGAAACTATTTAATGAACTCAGAATAGAATGTAATACAAAAAAAAGTGTGGCCATCATCTCCTCCCTGGATCGTTGCAGCACCCACCAGGGGGTGGTAGCGCCCACTTTGGGAATCACTGCTCTAGACTTATCTCCTTCATATATTGGCAGGGTAAAAGCCACCAAAACCAACACCAAGAACATGGAAGGTAGAGAATGTGATCTCTCCTTCCTGCTTCTGAGAGAGAAAATTAATTTGGTTTGGGATGACCCAATCCAAATCAGCTCAATAATTAGGAAATGACCACTACTTTAGAAACTCTCTTAGTTGCTGGAGATAAACAGACGAAATTAAAAAAAAGAAAAGAAAATGATTCCTTTCCCCTAGAGAGTTTACAATCTACTGGGAGACACGACTTGTTAATAGATAAATAAGTACAAGATAATTTGAGGAGAGAATGCTGACAATTGGGGAAGCAGTGTGGTACACTGGGAAAAGCAATGGGATCTAGGGTCAGAGACTGTGGGTTCAGATGTCACTTTGGACCCTTACTACCTGCATTAACTTCTCTGTGGCTCAGTTCCTTCATCTTTAAAATGAGGGGTGGAGTTGGACCAGATAGCCTCTGGAGCTCTAGATCTAGGAGTCTATGAAATTGGGGATCAGGAAGCCTTTTCAAAAGAGATAGCCAGAGGGATAGTGGGAAGGAGAGGAGGTATAAGTGAATGCTTTGCTCAGAGAGATCATCAATCCTCTCTCATTTGAAGCAGATTTGGAACTGAAGGGTTTGCTGAAGTCACAAGGATGGCAGAAAGAAATGATAGACCTCAATGCCCTCTTTTGCAAAACAAGGGGGCTGGATTAGAAAACCTCCAAGGCTCTTTCTTCAGATGTCTATAAGTTCTGTGTTTAGTCTCTTCTCAGTTTTCAAAAATAATCAGTTATGGCTTTGATGACACACTATTGGGCCAGTTTTATGGATTTCTCCAGATAGTGGAATGAGAAGCCACCCTGGGAGAGAGTGAGACCTCCCCTCGGGACAAGTGCTGGTCAGGGGTCGTAGGTTTAGGGGAGGAAGGAGCCTCACAGTCATCTCATCTTACAAATAAAGAAGGGAGCCCTGTGAAGTCAAATGACAAAGAGAGCAGAGGTGGGTCCTAATGGCCTTGGAGGTTCTTCTCAAAGCCAAGAGTACACGAATCTCTTGCCATCTGTCATTAGGGTGACATGAGCAGAACATCGGTTCTACAGCCTACAGAGGACGTTCTCCTTTGTTGGCGAAATCTGTGCCAGGTACTAAAGCCATCTAAGAATGAAAACAGTTTCCCACCTCCCCATTCCACAGGGCGTCTGGATAACTTCTCGATCCCAGAGGTCTTCCGCTCTGGTCCATCCCTGAAGGGTGCCGGGGTACCAGGAGGAACCTGCCCGTGCCTTTCTCCGGGGCTGTCACCGAATGAGTGCAGGCTGCTGGTCTCCTCTTGGCCAGGGCGAGACCAGCTCCTGTTCAGGATTCGCCCTCTCAGCTCCTCAGGCCCAAGGACCCCGACTTCTTCCTGGGGGGCTCGCCCTCCACTCTTCTCCAGGCGCGTCCTCTAACTAATGAGACGTCAGTTTGCTGACACTTGTTTTCCAAGCCTGGGTTCTCCTCCCCAGTGTTTTCTCGTACCCTCCTCCTCCTCTGCAGATGGACGCTAACTTGGGCCCACTCTCTTGTCCCTGAAAGCTCATCCTTCTTCTCTCCGTCCTCCCTAGCAACACCCAGAGCATGATGCCAAACAAATACAGAGGCGAAAGGCCGGATAAAAAGGGAAGGGGTAGCTGGGCAGCACAGTGGATACAGCGCCAGGCTTAGAGATGGGAGGTCTCTCAGACACTTCCTAGCTGGGTGAGCCTGGATGAGTCACCTGAGAACCCCGATCGCCTAGCCCTTGCTGCACGTCTGCCTTAACACTGACACCAAGACATAGGTACGGGCTCAAACAAAAGGGCCTGGAGGAAGTCGTCAGAGAGGAGACTCAAGAGCCCAGGGCCTTGTATGATGTGGGGACACGGCAACCAGGCCCATTCCAGTCTCGCCATTCCTCCTTTCCACAGGCAGGCCTCCCGTCTGGGCCTCCATGGGAGCTTGGCCGCCCTGGAGCTCCCCATCCATCAGGCCTCTCTCCTGCCCCGTCTGTGAGAGGGCTCTTCTGGGGTGTAGCCTTTGTGGCAGGGCCTGGGAGAGCTCAGAGTCTGGGGCTCTGAAGAGCTGAGGGCCTTGTTCATCCTCACAGAACTGGAGCTGGTCTCCTCCGCTGAGCCCGTGCTTCCTCATCATCTCGCTGCCTCTCACTGAATGAAGGAGGGCATGAAGCACTGAAATAAGGGCCTGCTCCATTCCATGAGGGGTAGGGGCAGCCTGGGGAGAGTCAGGCCTGAAGTCCCGAGTTCAAATCTTGCCTCAGGTGCTGCCGCTCCCTACCCTGATGATGTCAGAGGTCAGGAGTCTCCCCCAGAAGGCAGGGGCAGGAAGAAAGCCAGTGAGGCCCTCAGGATGCAGGCCAGCTACCACCATGGCTACGTCAGACATCTGCCAAGCTGGGGGACCTTGGGAAGGCCACTTAGCTCTGTTTGCCTCACTTTCCTAAGGAGTCAAATGAGCTGCAGAAAGAAATGGCCAACAGCACCAGTGTCTTTGCCCAGAAAACCCCAAATGGGATCCTGAAGATTCAGACGCCGTGTTGGTAGAGTTGTATGATGTTCTCTGATGGCATTTGGAAGTGTGTGAGTGAAAGACAGCAAACTAAAAATGTTTTCTGACCTTTATGATCTTTCAAGCTTCTCCCAAAGAGGAATTATGCAGAAAAGATAATGTGACGCTGGCTACTTCCATGGTTGAGGGTACCCAGAATCCAAAAGAAGGTAAAGAAAAGGGCCCCTCAAATCCAGGATGTGACGGTCACTGCCCCAGGGTGCACGGAGCACCCCTTCTGCACCGTCTATACTGTGAGCAGTGAAGTCGCACTAGCAGAGACTGACACCAAAAGCTGGCTCATCCCCCCCTCCCTGGCTTCAGACTGTAAGAGTTAAATTAATGTTCAATACTTAAAGTATTATTTTTATAATGTTTATTATCTGACAAAATAGAACCACGGGACTAAGTTTTCTACCTGCTCAAAATCGTCACTTCCTGTGCCTTCCTCCCACTTTACATGTGTACCAATTACAGCTAAAGCTTTGCTTAGGACTGCCTGGTGAGCTGAGCTGAAGGGTGATCAGCTGGACTTACTCTAACAGCAGTTATAGGCAATTGTAGGTAGTTATAGAGTATCTAGTTAGGTATTAGGCAATTTCTTTCTCTACCTCTTTCCTATATTTCTCTCCTTTACTGTATTCTTTTACTATCTTTATTTTAATTATACTAAATTGTTAATTGTTAAGAGCTGCTAGAAGTTTTCTTTTCTTTGACTTAAAGGGATAATATTAATTTATAACTCTACTATATTCTCATTAAAGCTTAAATTATTAAAAGCTGTTTTCTTATTTTGTCAAAACGCCTAATTTGGGGGCAGCTGGGTAGCTCAGTGGAGTGAGAGTCAGGCCTAGAGACAGGTCCTAGGTTCAAACCCGGCCTCAGCCACTTCCCAGCTGTGTGACCTTGGGCAAGTCACTTGACCCCCATTGCCCACCCTTACCACTCTTCAACCTGTAAGAAAATACACAAATTAAGGGTTAAAAAAAAAAGAAAAAGAAAAGAAAAACGCCTAATGTAACCCTTACAAAAGCAAGCTATGCAAGCCATCAAGGAGAAATACTTTCATAAACAAAGGAAAGGTCATTCAAATAACACAAGACTATCCCGCATCTGCTAGAAAAAGGAGTGAATAGAATAATGTGTTCTGAGGAGAGATGGAGTTTAGGATGTGGCCCAGAATGACTTATCCTACAAATATGAGCTTAGCCATACGAGACCAAAGATGGAAGCTCAAAAATAAAAAAGGCTGAATATTTTAAGAAGGAAAATCAGAACTGAAGAGATCATTTGCTTCTCAAACACTCCAAAAAACATTAATTAAAGAGTGAATAAATATAGCAATAAAAAGTACAATAATAGCAAGAGTAGAAACAGAAAGGTCAGGAAGAGACTTCTTTCTAAATGTATACCAGGAGACAGGAATGATGGAGGAAATCTGGTAGAGGTAATAGAGAAGAAGTGGATGGGGGTATTTGTGGCCAGAATCTGGTGATGCTCTGCTGACAGGTGACTGCTTCTTTTGTGGGACTATATTCCAAAATGGAAGGATAAATGAAATGGGGTGGAGAAATGACATAGAGAGGAGTGAATGATGTGCTAGGGTCAAATCAAGGGCTAGTAATGAAGGGAAGGTGACTTCTAAGGTCTCAGAAAGAGAAGAACCTAGAGGGAAATGGGTGAGGAGATGGAGGTGGGGTGGTATTGGGTGAGGGAGATGGGAAGGTTGAAAAAGAAGGAAAAGGAAGCCTCACTTTGGAGGTTCCACTGACCAAACTATTCCTATATGTGAAGGAATAGGAAAACCTTACCTCAGTGGTTGAGGCTTTGGTGATTGGCACTTGCAAAACTTACTTATCCTGAGAGGGTAAAGGGAAAAATAGGGAGGGAGGGGAAGGATGGAGGAAGGAGGGGAAAGAGTAAGAGAGGGAGAGGGAGAGGGGAAGGAAGGGAAAAGAGAGAGAGAGAGAGAGAGAGAGAGAGAGAGAGAGAGAGAGAGA
>NW_025364917.1:0-4311 GCF_016433145.1 Gracilinanus agilis | reverse complement strand
CTCTCTCTCTCTCTCTCTCTCTCTCTCTCTCTCTCTCTCTCTCTGTCTCTCTGTCTCTGTCTCTGTCTCTGTCTCTGTCTCTGTCTCTCTCTCTCTCTCTGTCTCTCTCTCTCTGTCTCTCTGTCTCTCTGTCTCTCTGTCTCTCTCTCTCTCTCCTCCTTCATGTATAGCTAAACTCATGAGAAAAAAAGCTGTCAACCTTCACTGCCTCTACTTTCTCACCTCTAGCTCCTAGTAATCTTGATTCTGTCCATACCACTGACCAAACCTGCTCTTTTCAAGGTCCCAAATGATCTCTTCACTGATTAGTCCAACAACCTTTTCTCATTCTTCTTCTTTCCCTGACTTCTGTCATCATCAACAAACATATTAAGAATTTACTCTATGCCAGCCATGGTACTAAGTGCTGAGGATAGAAAGTAAGGTAAAAGCAATTCCTGCCTTCAGGGAGTTTCCATTCTCAGGGGGTGAGAGGAGAAGGTAAAAGAAGGCACATACAAGATATATAAGAATAGATGGAAGGTAATCCTAAAAAGGAACACACTAGGAGCTGAGGATGTTAGGAAAGATCTCCCATAGAAAGTGGCATTTGGGCAAAATTCTGGAAAGTAGTTAGGGAATCTAAAAGGCAGGGGTATGGAAGAACATTCCAGATGTGGTAACAACTAGTACAAAGAAGGAAACTGGATTGTTTTGTGCAAGGGAAACTAAGCAGACTGGATGATGGACTAAGAGATGGAACTGAATTGTACCATAAAGCAGGTAGGAAGGGGTCAGGTTGTGAATGATGATTAAAATCAAAAAGAGGATTTTATATTGAATCCCAGAGGCAACAGGGAGTCATTGGAGTTTATCAAATAGGGTATGTATGACCTGGTCAGGGCTAAGCTTTAGGAAAGTCACTTTGGCAGCTGAATAAAGACTGAATTGACTAGTGGGGAGACTTGAGGCAGAGATTAGTGAGAAGACCATTGCAATAGTCAAAATAAGAGGTGATCTGTGTGACCCTGGGCAAGTCACTTGACCCCCATTGCCCACCCTTACCAATCTGCCACCTATGAGACAATACACCGAAGTACAAGGGTTTAAAAAAAATCAAAATAAGAGGTGATAAGTGCCTGAATTAAATGGTAACTATGTGAGGGGAGAGATGGGGACATATCTGAGAGATGTGATGAAGGTAGAAAGGATAAGATTTGGCAACAGACTGGATATGTGGAGTGAATGAAAATGAAGAGTTAAGGATGACGTCAAGATTACAAACCCAGGGAGGATGGTGGTGACCTTTGGACAAAGGGGATGCTTGGGATAAAAATGAAAAAATTTCAAGTAAGAGCTGTCTAGAGTGCAAGATGTCTAATATGTTGTTGGTAATGAAGGATTAGAGCTCAGGAGGGAGATATGGGCAAGATACTGACATAAGATTCAGCTACATTGAAATTATAATTGAACCCATGGGAACTGCTGAAATCACCAAATGAAATGATTCAGAGAAAGGAAAAAAAACACATCTGAGAGTTCTCTATTTAGCATCTTATTTAGGCCTATTTTCCCAACTGGAAGGTTGAGTCCCGAAAGGGAAGATGTTTATGGTTCTCCTTAGAGTTCTAGTGGTAACTGGGAAATTGAGATTTTTCTAATATTGTTGCTCATAAGCCCCCATCTGCTATGTTCTTTATTGATATCAATTAACCAACCAAGTTAAATTAAATTAAATTTTTTTATTCAATTACATGTTTAAAAGTTTCCAACATTTCAAAAAGAATTCAAATTCTCTCTCCCTCCTTTCATTCCCCATCCACTGAGATGGTAAGCAATCTGATATAGATCCAACCAGAGTTAAAGATAAAGCCTTGGAGGACACTGTGGTTCCTGGGGATGACATAGATAAAGACTGAACAAAGGAAACTGAGGAACTGTCATATAGGAAGGAAGAAAACCAAGCAAGAGCAGTCTCACAAAAACCTAGAGGAGAAAATATCCAGGAAAAAAAGATGATCAACAGTGTGAAATACTGCAGAAGATTTAAAAAGGTAAGAAGATTAAGAAAAGACCATTAGATCTAGTAATGATAGCTAGAATTTATATAACACTTTAAGTTTTGCAAAGATAATCTGTTATCTCATTTGATCTTCACAATAACCCTGTTCAAATAATGCTATTATCCCCACTTTACAGATGAAGAAACTGAGACTAAGAGGTTAAATGACTTGCCCAGGTCATGACATAGCTACCTAGATCTGCCTCATTCATCACAGCTGACCACTTCTCTTGTCTGGATTTTTGCTATACTTCATCTTGTTTCTCTTCCTAAATGCTTGGCCAATTCTTCTTTGCAGGTTCAGTATTTCTCTCCCACCCATAGTCTTCTGTGGATCATTGTCCAGATGTCCTGGTCCACCTGGGGAGGTCACTCCCACTGGCTTCTTTCCCTTCCCTAAAGATTCACTCATCCCATTGCTCTATGCCATCCTATGGTTCCATATCTTATGCATGCGAGTATCCCAGAACTCTTTTCTGGGTCTTCTACTTTCTTTCTTTGTGATCTCACCAGCTCCCTTGAATTGAAATATTATCTATGTATAGATGATTCCAAGATCAGCATCTAATCTTCACCTCCCTCCTATATCTCAGTCCCATGTCACCATCTGTCTTAATGGCTATCTCCACATGGATATCCCATAAAGATCTCAAATTCAACACATTCCAAACAGAAATCATCCTTTTTCTCCCCAAACTCATCCCTTCATTGTTCTTATTTCTGTGGAGGGCATTGCCACTCTTCTAATGACCCCAGTTTGTGATCTCAGATTTGGATTTGTCTTTTTATTCTCCTTAATCCCACAGATCTAATCAGTGGCCAAGTCTTGTCAGGCCTATCATTACCACATCTCTTACATCTGTTACCTTCTCTCTACTCTCTTGGAAACCACCTCATTCAGATCCTTATTGCCTCTCTTATGGACTATTGCAATAAATTCTCATTGAGATTTCCTTGCCACCTAGTTTTACCCTCTTCAATTTATCCTCTGCCACAATGATGTTCCTAGAATTGGCTGTCTCATTCGGAAGCTTCAATCATTTCTTATTATTATTTCTAGGTTCAAATAAAAACTTGTTTGTCTGACATTTAAAGCCCTCTGTCAGCTGGCTCCAGCCTATCCTTACAGTATTATTATTGCACATTACTGCCCTTAATCTACTCTTTGGTACATTCGAAACCGATAAACTTCCTGCTCCTTACATATGACAATCTCCCAACTCCACACCTTTTCACAGGCCTACTTGTTCAAATGTTACTTTCTGCCCTGGGAGATTTTTGCCCATTGTTTTCTCAAACATCCTGAATTCTCAAAGCATCCTGTGGAGATAGTTATTGTTATCAATTTATTAATGGAGAAACTGAGACCCAAAGCAGATTGATTGGGTACTGGAAGCAAAAAAGACAAATATCAGATTCCTTTAGAAATGCCACAACCATGTTTGGAAATAAAGCAGTCAGTGTTGTCTATTTAGATCAGTAAAACCCCAACAAGCCTTCTTTTCCATCCTGAGTGAATGAACAAGAATTTACTAAGTACCTACTATACTAGACCCTGGGGATCCACAGATAAAGAGAAGACAATCCTTGCTTTCAAAGAGCTCCAGTTCTAATTGGGGGATACAGTGCAGACAGAGGAGTGAGACTCGGAAAAGGGAGTTTGCATCTTAGTAATTATAGGGATTATGAATGGAGACATGAGAAAGTTGATTGCCTTGGAATTATGCCCAAAGAGTTTAGCTTTGTTTTCTAAGGTACTCAGGGAAGAAGGAAATATTTCCCTATATATTCTAAAATATTGATAGCAGCTCTGTGTAAGCAAAGAACTGGAAATTGGGGGGGGGTGCCTATCAATTGGGGAATAGCTGAACAAGCTGTGGCATATAATTGTTATGAAATACTATTCATCATAAGAAATGACAACCAGGTTAATTAAAAAAAAAACAAACAAGGAAAGGCCTACATGAAATTAGGAAGAGTGAAACAAGCAGAACCAAAAGAGAAACATCATATACAGAAATAGAAATATTGTTTGAAGAATAGCTTGTGTATGTCTACCTCCAGAGAAAGAACTGACAAATAGAAATAATCAAGACATAGTTTTGTATGTACATATATCTTTTTGTCATATGATACTTTCTCTAGTGCAGGGAGGGAAGGGAAGAAGGGGAATATGTTGGAACTTTAACAGAAAGAAAGAGAGAAGGAGAGAGGGAGGAAGGAAAGGAGGAAGGAAGGAAGGAAGGAAGGAAGGAAGGAAGGAAGGAAGG
>NW_025364916.1:0-1087 GCF_016433145.1 Gracilinanus agilis | reverse complement strand
TTAACAATTTAGGAGATATGGACGAATATTTACAAAAATATAAACTGCCTAAACTAACAGCAGAAGAAATAGAATACCTAAATAATCCCATATCAGAAAAAGAAATTGAACAAGCCATCAAAGAACTCCCTAAGAAAAAATCGCCAGGGCCTGATGGATTCACAAGTGAATTCTATCAGACATTCAAAGAGCAACTAATCCGAATACTATACAAATTATTTGATATGATAAGCAAAGAAGGAGTCCTACCAAATTCCTTTTATGACACAAATATGGTAATGATTCCAAAGCCAGGGAGACCAAAAACAGAGAAAGAAAACTACAGACCAATCTCCCTAATGAACATAGATGCAAAAATCTTAAATAGAATACTAGCAAAGAGACTCCAGCAAGTAATTAAGAAAATCATTCACCATGATCAGGTGGGATTTATACCAGGAATGCAAGGTTGGTTCAACATTAGGAAAACCATCCACATAATTGACCATATCAACAGTCTAACAAACAAAAATCACATGATTATCTCAATAGATGCTGAAAAAGCCTTTGACAAAATACAGCATCCATTCCTATTGAAAACTCTGGAAAGTATAGGAATAGAAGGACCTTTCCTAAAAATAATAAACAGTATATACCTAAAACCATCAACAAACATCATATGCAATGGGGATAAATTAGAAGCCTTCCCAATAAGATCAGGAGTAAAACAAGGATGCCCATTGTCACCTCTATTATTTAACATTGTACTAGAAACACTAGCAGTTGCAATTAGAGAAGAAAAAGAAATTGAAGGTATCAAAGTGGGCAAAGAGGAGACTAAGCTATCACTCTTTGCAGATGATATGATGGTCTACTTAAAAAATCCTAGAAAATCAACTAAGAAGCTTGTAGAAATAATCAACAACTTTAGCAAAGTGGCAGGATACAAAATAAATGCACATAAATCATCAGCATTTCTATACATTTCCAACACACTAGAGCAGCAAGAAGTAGAAAGAGAAACACCATTCAAAATCACCCTAGACAATATAAAATACCTAGGAATATACCTACCAAAACAAACACAGCAATTATATGAAAACAACTA
>NW_025364915.1:0-2945 GCF_016433145.1 Gracilinanus agilis | reverse complement strand
AGACAAGACAAGACAAGACAAGACAAGACAAGACAAGACAAGACAAGGCAAGGCAAGGCAAGGCAAGGCAAGGCAAGGCAAGGCAAGACAAGACAAGACAAGGCAAGGCAAGGCAAGGCAAGGCAAGGCAAGGCAAGGCAAGGCAAGGCAAGGCAAGGCAGGGCAAGGCAGGGCAAGGCAGGGCAAGGCAGGGCAAGGCAGGGCAAGGCAGGGCAAGGCAGGGCAAGGCAGGGCAGGGCAAGGCAGGGCAGGGCAGGGCAGGGCAGGGCAGGGCAAGGCAAGGCAGGGCAAGGCAGGGCAGGGCAGGGCAAGACAGGGCAGGACAGGACAGGGCAAGACAGGGCAAGACAAGAGAAGACAAGGCAAGGCAAGAGAAGACAAGGCAAGGCAAGAGAAGACAAGAGAAGAAAAGACAACAAGATAAGATGAGATAAGACAAGACAAGGCAGGGCAAGAGAAGACAAGACAGGACAAGACAGGGCAAGACAGGACAAAAGACAAGACAAGACAAGAGAATCCAAGACAAAGCCCTAGGGGACACTCAAAGTTACCTGGCATGACCTAAATGAAGATCCTGCAAAGGAGACTGAAAAGAAATAGTCAGACTGTTAATAGGAGAACTAAAAGATAGGAGTGTCATGAAAACCTAGGAGAAAAGAGTATCCAGAAGAGAGTGAAAGATGAAGTCAAAGGCTGCAGAGACATCAAGAAGAGTAAAGAGGTTTGAGAAAAAGTCACTAAATTAGCATTTAACAGATCACTGGTAACCTTGGAGAGCACAATTTCAGTTGGTAATCTTAGAAATCAGACTGTAGGAGAATACAGAGGAGAGTGAAAAGAGACAGAGTAGAAGCATCCAGGGTAAACAGCCTTCTAAAGAAATTCTCAAGAAATTATCACCAAAGGTAAAAGAGATGTGTAATGATAGTTGGCATGGATCAAATGAGGTTTGGGATCCATGAGGGATGGGCATGTTTGTAGGCAATAAAGAAACAGCTGGCAGAAAGAGAAAGATCGAAGATAAGTGAGAGAGTGAAGATGACAGAAAAAACAATTTGCTAGAGGAGACAGGATTAAATGGGATTACTTGGGCATTTATAAATATCTACTATATGCACAACACTGGGAGGCCCTGATAGCACAAAGATAAAAATGAAATAGTCCATCTTCTCCAGGAATTCATATCCTGCTAGAAGCAAACAACATGCCCCCAGACAAGTAAAATTTAAATATTTGTAAAACAAATACGAATTTACTTCAAGGATAAGCACTAACCACTGAGAAAATCAGGAAAGGCCTCTTGTAGGAGGGAGTATTTGATTGGAGCCTCAAAGAGGAGCCAGGGATTCAAGAGACAAAGGACAGTAAAGATAGCATTTTAAACAAAGGCAAACACTTTTACAGAGGCATTGAGGTGAGAGGTGGGGTGTTATGCACAAAGAAGAGCAAGTGGAACTTGACTTTGATTTCCTTTTGTTTTCTAGAGCCATCAGAAGTAACTCCTATGAAAGGTCAGATGTTTGGTGCCACTTTCCAGCACTTTCACATTCCTATTGACTCTCCTTTCCAGTATTTCTAAGAGAAATGTTTTCTTTTTCAAGGCTTAACACTTTATAACAATATATGTATCATATTATGAGTGTCAAGAAAATAACATTTTGAGGATTTCCTGTTTAATAATCAGAGTATCTGGAACCAAATCAAAATAGAACAATGTCAACTTTGAAGTGATCCAGATCATTAGTCATTTTGAGGCTTCCTGATGGCTGATAATATCTGTCCTAAGTCAGTTCTTTAACATTTTATTTTATTTCTTATATTTATAGTTTCCACTGAAGCAGAAGCAGTCCCTACACCTGGTAAATATCTTCCTTTCCATTTTTTCTCCCTCATTCCCTAAATCCCTTTCCTCCTTCATTCCATCCTTCTGGCCCTGTGAGTTGGGAGGAGTAGGAGAAAGACTGACATCAAATATAATTAGTTATAAGTCATATGATGTTAACAGAGAAGAACCAGGTTTCTACTAAAGTTTAAAGAAGAAAGGAATATTTGCTCAAAAATTCAAAGATGCAAATGTTTTGTTGAGAAAAGAGTAGGGATTTCAAAGAGCACAACAGAATGGGCCAAGTCATGACTGGCACCACTGTTAGTTTAGGGAAGAGTATGGGCAATTAAATTAGGGCTGAGTGTTAAGGAAAGAAGTGGCGTGGACATTCCAATAGCACTTCAGACTCTGGAACAAGCTGGTCACGATCGAAAAAAAGCAGTACAAATGAATATCATTTGCCTTGTCAGGCTCCTCAGGTCAAATTGACCAAATAGGATTTGTACGGTCTGTCCTCCCCAAAGTTCAAGATGGAATTTAGAACCTTCAACAGGTGTTATGATTCCTTAATTTGAAGAAACAAAGCACAAATGAGTGAATGTCCGGACTCTTCAGGTTTCTTTCTCAAGTTTGCTTTGGATCCATAATTAAAGAATACAGCTTCATGACTCTGTACTCTAGTCTTCTCTAGGGAGGGATAAAGATTGAACTTCTGAACAGCCTCCACATACATAAGACTTTTAATATGAGTGCTTTGGCTCCTTGATGTATTGAGCTGACCCTAAGTCTCTATGCTCTAAGCTTCTGAGATTGAGGAAGAGGGGAGAGGGCCAACTTTTCTGATCCTCACTTTTCTTCTTCATAAAATAGTTGAACTAGATCATCTCTAAGGTCTTCTGGAAATGTATCACTGCAATATATAGTATCATAAAATACTTGTTCATGAGGACCTTGAATCATGGAGGAAAGAGTTCATCATATTTGCAATATACTTTTAAGAATGTACAAAGGTTAGGATTTATTTTTTTCATGTCTAATAATTTTTATTTTTTAGAAAAGTTATCATAGTTACATGATTCATGTTCTTACTTTCCCCTTCACCCCCCGACCTCCTCCCCCC
>NW_025364914.1:0-3425 GCF_016433145.1 Gracilinanus agilis | reverse complement strand
CTCTCTCTCTCTCTCTCTCTCTCTTTCTCTCTCTCTCTCTCTCTCTCTCTCTCTCTCTCTCTCTCTCTCAAAATACTCAGAATATAAGTACAGGCATACCTCATTGTATTGCTTTTTTTGCAGATATTACTTTTTTTCCTTAACAAGTTGAAGGTTTGTGGCAACCTTGCCTTGAGCAAGTCTATTGATGCTATTTTCCATCCTTTTTCTGTGTCCTATATTGGTAATTCTCACACTATTTTAGGCTTTTACATGATTATATCTGTCACAGTGATCTGTGATCAGTAATCTTATATATTACTATTTTAATTGTTTTGGAAAGTCATGATCTGCACCCATATAATGAGGTGAACTTAATCAATGAATGTTGTCTGTGTTCTGACTATTCAACCTACTTGTCTTCACCTCTCATCCCCTGAGGCCTCCCTATTCTCTGAGACACAGCAATATTGAAATTGGATCAATTAATAACCCTACAATGGCCTCCACGTGTTTAAGTAAAAGGAAGAATCAGTCTTTATAGTATAATATATTATTGTCTTATTTTAAGAAATTGCCATAGCCACCTCAACCTTGAGAAACCACCACCAGTATCAGTATGTCAGCAGCCCTCAACATCCAGACAAGACCCTCTACTAGCAAAAAGGGCATGACTCATAGAAGGCATTGGTTAGCAATAAAGTATTGTTTAATTAAGGTACATACTACATTTTTAGATATAATACTATTGCATACTTAATAGATTATAGTATGTGTAAATTAACTTTCCTATACACTGGAAAGCCAAAAAATTGATGTGGGTCACTATATTGTGATATTTGCTTTCTTGTTGTGGTCTGGAAATGAATCCAGAATATCTTTCAGGTATGCCTGTAAAAGGTTCCTGAGGACAGTTACCTTGTTTTGTTGTGACACTGTATGTTTTAGAGTTATTTTGCTGGTTCATGTGAAATAGAATAAAATATCTTCTATAAGATTTGCAAAAAAAGTTTCATCACAATTTCTCTCTCTGATCATTTTCCCTCTCTGTCTCTGTGTCTATCTGTCTTTGTCTTTGTCTCTATCCCTCTGATTTCAAAGATTAATAAAATCAAATTATTCTAAAATTTAGTCAGTTGCCTGGGGCAGTGAGAGGTCAAGTGACTTACCCAAGGTCCTACAGCCAGCATGTAGCAGATTTGAATCTGGGAACTCCTGACTCTAAGACAAGCTCATTCTTGCCTTAAACTTAAAAAAAACAATTATATTTCCCAAACAATTTAGTTTCAAGCACAGAAATTAAAGGAGGAAAAGCTTTGTAAAAAGGAAGGAAATTTCATCATAGAGTCATTGAAACAACATATTTCCTTTTTTTGTTGTTGCAAATTTCGTGGAGGATATTTTCATCTAAATTTCACGGGAACTAAAAAAAAATCTTGAGAACATTCAGTGTCATCACCAAACAAGGTCACCTGTTCACTGATATCCTCGGTGTATTCATCCAGATGAATGCTTGTCCAGTGTTTAAATCTGATTATCACTTTGACACAGTGGAATGTTGCTGATTTTAAAGTTCATCTCATCGAACTATAACAACAAATGAAATGCCTCAGACCTTTTAGAATATCATAAATCTTTTTCAGTAAGCTAGAATGCATTTTATTTATTAGCACTGTATGGTTCTTTTTTCACTTTCAACTGTAAAAAGCTTGTGGCATAGCAATTGAGTTGATATTTCAGCTAAAGCAATGCCAAAAATCTAAAGACATGGTTTTGATATAACCTTTTAGATAATAAATTTAATATTGTATAACTGCATTAGGATTTGCAAGTCAATTTACAAATATTATCTCATTTGATCTTAACAATGACCCTGGGAAGTAGTTGCTATTATCTCTGTTTTACAGACAAATAAACTGAGGCAGAAAGAGGTTAAGTGACTTGTCCAGGTTCATACAGTTAGTGTCTGGTGCTGGATTTGAACTCGGGTCTTCCTCACTCCAGGTCCATAGCTCTATCTACTGAGAAACTTCAAAGTTTAGCTCAAAGTATATTAAGAAGCTTCAATTTTGTCTGCATAAGAATTCCCTCCACAGAGTTAGATGTAATCCATATATAATAGAGTCTTAAGAAGATTAAAGAATTTAAGGCCAAGGAAAAAGGGATGGATTTGAACAAAGGTTCAAATCCCACCTCTGATTGCTTACTACTTCTATGTCCTAGGATAAGTGACTTATGCCCTATGAGCCTTAGTTTCCCTAACTGTCACATAAGGAACCTGGATTATATTGTTCCTGAGTTCCTTTTCAGCTAAAAAAATCTATGAACCTCTTATTTCTTGTCAGGATAACTATTCCTTCTACTGAAGCAGAAGTAATCTATCTATGATTTATTATCTGAGGAAATCATCTGAAATTCAGAGAAGTTAGTGTAGTGGAAAAAGCATTGGTTCTATTGTCTCAGGACCTGGGTTCCAAATCTTCTGATTCTTCCTACGTATTTTACCTAGAGAAAGTCTCTTCATTTTCCTAGGTCTCGGTTTCCCCATTTGTAAAATCAGGGATGGGTCTTTTTGGTAAGTAGTTAGTCCATGATCAAAGAACCATAAGATTTTGGTGGCAAGAATAGAATTAGATCTGTTCGACTCCACATTCAATCCACTGAGCTACATTGCCATTATAAAAGAAATTCCATTAAAATAAACAAAAGATTCGAAGAATAATTTGAAACTTGAAAGCAAGGGAGTGCCCATCAATTGGGATATGACTAAACAAATTATGGCATATGAGTGTAATAAAATACTGTTGTGCTAAAGAAATAATAAAGGAGAAAATTTTAGAGAATCCTGAGAAGATTTGTATGAACTGATACAGAGTGAAGTGAGAAGAATCAGTGAAACATATATATTCAATTGATACATAACAAAAACAATGTAAAGACAACTTAATAAAACATTAAAACTCTGATCAAGGCAATGACCAGTTGTGACTGTAGAGGCCCAATGATGAGCAATTTCCGTCAGAGAGGGGATGGACTCAAAATGCAGAATGAGACATATAGTTTTGGAAAACAATATTATGTGGAAAATTATTTTCCTGGACCATGCATATCTAATATAAGGATTTAATCTTTTTCTAATGGGCCAGATGTAGGCGATAAAAATTAAATGTTTAATTGAAAAAACATTTACTAACACAAAAAAGTTTTTTAAAATGCTTGTCATCAGTTCTGATGTTTCAGTAACACTTTAAAATCAATTCTAAGTCTTCTGTAAAGTATTTGCTTACTTGTATGTTAGCGTATTTGAAAATAATGGAGGCTTAATTCAAATGATCAACAATTTTTGTTTCAAATATCCTACAAATTTCACTTCTACTTCTAGATCATAAATCTCTCTCTCTCTCTCTCTCTCTCTCTCTCTCTCTCTCTCTCTCTCTCTCTCTCTC
>NW_025364913.1:0-1600 GCF_016433145.1 Gracilinanus agilis | reverse complement strand
GAAGGAAGGAAAGAAAAGAAAATCTGGATTCTCCCAAGGAATATTTCAGTGGGGATGAGATCAAAGCAAGTGTATAGCATAGATTCCCTAGTATAAGAAGGAAACGAAGTGGTTAACCTTGTTGAATGTCCACAGAGGAATAGATCCCACACAGCGTGCCTGTTTTGCCAAAGTAAATTCCAGGGCGCTTTGTTAAACACGCGCCCGCTCCAGAAGGCAGCGGGAGCTCCCGCAAACAAACCTGCCAGAGCTGGGTTGCTCTTTGGAGCAGGAAAGCATCTGAATTAGGGGACCGGGACAGGCTAGGGCGGGGGATGTGTTTTCCTAGCTTCAGATCTAACGTCCCAGGAGCAGCCAAGTGCACCTGGACTGATAAGACACGTGCCAAGTTTCAGTTTTGTTGTTTGGCATTCCCGGACAGCCGACCCCCTGCTGGGGAGCGGGGCGGGAAGAAGGTGCCTTCCCAGAGCTGCTACCGGAGCCTAATTCTCTGCTGGCGGGAAAGGAAAGGGAAACTCTCACTTGAAAGCGAAATTTGTCCTAAAAGACCTCACCTCGCCACCACTCCCCGCCCCACCCCATCCCACCCTACCCCCTCTGGGGCTAGAGGCGGAATATTAACTTACAGCTTTATGTAGCCCTAATTAGAAAGCGCTTTCTCCCAAACTCGTAAAGCATTATCACCCCCGTTTTATTGATGAAGGAAACTGATACCTGGAGAAATGAAATAACTGGCCCAGGGTCGCCCAGCTAGTTCCCGAGCTGAGAATCCTCTAAGATTCGTAGAAAGCTCTACCGGCCGCTGGTCACGAACTTCCTCCGTGGCACTAGCTCAGACTCGAGGTGAGCTCTATGCTCTCTCCCACTCTCCTGTGAGGCGGGGTTGGAAGGGAGCGTAGGGTTCCGGACGGCTGATGGCAGGAGCTGAGTTGGGAGACCGGCTTTTGGCAGTTCAACCCTACACATTACAGACTTCTTACTAGCAACGCAAAGGAGCAATCTCACTGGAACATGGATTAAAATCACCCTTCTGCCCGGGTCAGTCAGGTTATCCTTTGGCTTGACTGTGTCCGGGCACCCAGCTCCCCAAAAGTAAAGTTCCCTTTCCCAGGGGTGACGACAGAGCAGGGACGATGGAAGGATACAAATGAAAGTAACCAGTTCTGGAGCAACAAGACAAATAGAGATGGGAGAAGTAAAAACAAGTAGGGGACTGAAAGAGATTTGAAGTCAATCGCTAGACTTAGGTTCGAATCCTATCTCAACACCTTTACCTGCTCAAGCCTCCAGTTTCCTTCTCTGTAAGAGAGGTGGGGGGGAGGGGTGGCCTGGATAATTTCTAAGGTTTTTTTCCTGCTTTAACAATCTATAATTCAATTAATAAACATTTATTAAAAGCGTATGTGCCAGTTACTGTGCTCGGTGCTGGAGAATTGGAGAGAGAAAGGGAGAGAGACAGAGACAGAGACAGAGACAGAGACAAAGACAGAGAGAGACAGAGGGAGAGACAGAGAAAGAGAGACAGACAGAGAGACAGACAGAGACGGAGACAGAGAGGAGAGAGAGAGAGAGAGAGAGAGAGAGAGAGAGAGAGAGAGAG
>NW_025364912.1:0-5278 GCF_016433145.1 Gracilinanus agilis | reverse complement strand
GAGACTAGAGATGGAAACCTTTCCAAGTACCCAAGTCCACCTCTCCTCCTCACAGTGGCCCACAGAGCTTTAGGGACAGCATAAAATCTTGGGAATTCTAAAGAGATATATCTGGAAGAGAGTGAAAGAGACCTTTGGATCTCTTCATGTTCCACATGGACTCCATTGGGGCCCCAGGAGAGGTGGTCTTCCAAGGTCAGAAATGGCCCCAGACAAAAAAGAACAGAGTGTAGATTGCTGTTCCCCTCTCATTAAGAGGTTAAGAAAGGGGACCTAGAAGTGAAAACTCCTCTTGATTTTCCTGCTATTTTCCTCTTAGGATTACTCCCTAAACCCACTCTATGGGCCCACCTAGGCCCAGTGGTGGCTCCAGGAAATAACATCACTCTCTGGTGCTCAAGACCCAAGGCTTCTTCTCTTAAAGAATGGAAATTCACTCTGTGGAAGAATGGAATGTGGAAGCCCTTAAAGACACAGTTCTCAGCACAGTCCCAGACTGGCTTCTTCCTCTCTTCTGTGAGCCCCGAGGATACTGGGAGCTATAGCTGTACGTATAGGGAACAGAGTGCCTTTACTAGAGGCTCAAAGATGAGCAATGCCCTGGAGTTGGTGGTTCCAGGTGAGGCTTGTGTGTGAGCCCCAGAACATCAATGACTGTAACTATTCTGGCCTCTGCCTGGACAGAGGCCCCATAGAGTTTAGGGAATTATGTCCATACTGCCAACTCTGTCCCCCACATCCTGTCAGGGCTGAAGGGTCTTGGAAGACAAGATTCCCTTCAGATCTAGAATACTGGCTGGAAAGGTAATGTTTGATCCTGGGTTGGGGGTTAATATCAAAGTCACAATGCCTGAGATCTGAAAGATTCCTTGGACTTTCTTGAAGACAAAACCCCATATTAGCAATCAGTAAAATGGCACCATGGAGAGGGAAAGACTTGTCCGGAATCACACAAGAGAATCACAGAGTATATAACTGGGCTGAGATCTTCTTCCTCAACTATGATCTGAACCCTGGTTTTAGGCTCAGCATTGAGCCAGTCTGTGACACCCCAGATGAAGAGGGAGGGGAAATGATCCTCACTCCAATGAGCTTTCAGATACATGAGACCCTAAGTCGGGTGTGGTTCCCTGAATGAGAAAAATCTCCTTATATTCACAGGTTTTTAGAATTGGAAAGAGCTGAGAGGTCTAGTCCAGTTCCCTTGTTTATCAATGGGATAACAGAGGTTCAGGCAGGTCCTGTGAGTGGGCCATGGTCACACCAGGACTGAGGAGAAGAGCTAAGATGTGACTCAAGTCTCTTGACTCCCAACTGAGGGTTCTTCCTCTAACAGGATCTCTCCCTAACCTTTTCCTTTCAGGCCTTTCTGGCTTTGGGATTGAGGATGGGGTAAATATGACTCTCTAATTCTGGCAGCCCCCTCCAGCTTCACTCTGGAGTGATAGTAATTCTCTTAGGTATGGATTCTTCAGCCCTTAGAGATTTAGAGTCCAGCTCATACCTCAGCTGATTTTACCCACCTCTCTATTAGAGCTCAGGATGCTGGTAACTAGAGCTGCATCTACCATGAGAGGAGAGTTCCATGACAGGTATCTGAGCCCAGTGAGGTCCTGGAGATCCAAGTGATAGCTGGGATGTGTCAAGGTCTAAAAGCCATCAAGCAGAAGATTGAGAGTCCCGATTGAGAGAGAGCCCAAGAAGGGCATATATCCTGAGTCTCTATTGATTCTCAGGAGGTAGAGATTATTTGGTCTATCCCTGTGTGTGTGAAGGGCATAGGGAGAATGACTGGCCAAGTTCTACTCCAAGATGTAGGGAGGAGGCCTGGAGAAGGAACAACCATAGTGGTTTCCCAGTATACATCTCAGGTTTAGCATCCCTCACTCTCTGGGAAATTAAAAGACTTTGGGCAAAGAATGATCCAAGAGCCAATGGGAATACTTGAGCCCATGTGCCTCTTGTGCCCTCTACCCTTTTGTGGAAGGGACTTTGAGGATCTCTGACCTATTCTTGCATTCTAGATGCATTCCCCAAGGCTTCCCTCTCAGTCCAGCCTAGCCCAGAGGTGGCCTCAGGAATCAACGTGACCCTCCTGTGTCACGGACCCTCTTGGAGTACTGGGTTTCTTCTGTACAAGGAGGGAGATGACAAAATCCTTCAAGGCACAGATATCATTCAAGATGGAGCCCAGTTCTTCTTGACTCATGTGACCCCCAAGCACTCTGGCATTTACACATGCAGCTACCAGCCCAGCACCAAAGGCAGTCAATGGACACAGCACAGTGACCCTCTGGAGCTAACTGTAAGAGGTAAGAGAAAGAAAAATGCAGGACCTACTAGAGGATGACAACAACCACTCTGCCCTTCAAACTCTATAGATAAAGGAAACTGTGACCTTTTCTCTCACCCAGAGATGGAGGAAAATAGGCCACAACGACATTGATATTGCCCTTGATCCTATGGGCAGGAGGACAAGGGTGTAGGCTAGAATGGAAAATTCTGTTCATAACTCTCCATGACCCACATTTCTCCATCCTGGTTTTAGAGTTTCTAAACCTAATTACAAGACACAGGCCCTTTCTAGGCAGTGTTTGTGCCATAATTTTGGATGCTGTTAGTGATATGGGGATTCTGAAGGGAGATAAGAAGAGAAAATACAGGCACAAATTTAAGGGCAAGGTGAGAATCCCTTCAAGGCTCATTCATAACAACTCCTTTCTCCTCCAACCCAGCTTCAGTGCCCAAACACACCCTTATCATCACCCTCAGCTTTATCTCCATCCTCCTCCTCTGTGTGGTCCTATTGACATTCCTCTGCCATCCATCCAGCCCTATGGGTAAGTGTGGGGAAGAAGAGTGAAAACCTTAAAAATCTGAAGGAATAAAGAGATGAATGAGGACTTAGGACTCAACTGCCTCCTTTGGGAACTTTCCTGATATTGTTTTCCTTGCCATGTCTCTCTCTAGGAGCCTTTTTGGGAGACAGCCCTAGGAGGTAAGGAGACTCAGTTCCTATTTCAATACTCCTCAGATTCTTCCTTCTGATGAAACCCTGGACACTCTCTACAGGATAGGGTGCTGGGTAAGGAGATGTTCAAAGAAACTGCCAGAGTAATCTGCAGACTCTTGTCATTTTTCCACTCTGTCTTCCTACAGGTGCCTCTGCTGCCCTTGTCTTCCCCAGACAGTCCCCCTGTCTCATCACCTTGATGCCTCCAGAGAGGAAACTCTATGTAAGTTATAGGATCAAAAATGGGGCAAGGTCATGGGGATGAGAAAGGGCACTGCAGTCTTAGTTTTCTTGGGAGGAAATAGGTCCTAGCCTTGGGATCTGGATGATTGAGGAAACTTCCTTCTACTTCAGATGAAGAATTACCCAATGAGAGACCAAGGGAAAGAATGGTGAGTTAGCTCCATCCTGTCCTCCATAGAGAGGAGTTTGTCATCTTTGACTCTAAGCTTTTTACACAGGTTCCAGGCACAGGATTAGACTACCTGATAATCACTTATCTGTTTCTTCTTCAACTCACCTAGAGTAGGGAGTGTAAACGGGGATCCTTGTGCTTTTTAAGTATTTCAATAACTGGACTTCCATATCATTCGCTTTTGATCACCCTAAGACAGTGATGGGCAAACTATGGGGCCAGATTTGGACCCCTGAAATGCTCTATCTGGCCCACGTGACATTATTCCTACTCTGTCAAATACAATGAATAGGATACAATACAATGAAACCTCAAGAGAGTTGCCTTAGAAAGAGACTGACAGATGAGCATTTCCTTTTCTTTGGCCTCATCTTTATTTTTTTATTTATTTTTTATTTTTTATTTTTAGAAAAAATTTCCCTAGTTATGTAAGTCATGTTTTTACTTTACCCTTCACCCCCTTCACCCACCCTCATCCGCCAAGTCACCCCCTCCCCCCACTGTAACTAATTTGCATTTCCACTGGTGTGGTCAGTCAAGACTTATTTATACACTATTGATAGTTACATGGGTGTGGTCTTTTCAGGTCTACATCCCCAATCATGTTCTCATCAACCCAAGTGTCCACACAGTTGTTATTCTTCTGTGTTTCTACTCCTGCTGTTCTTCCTCTGAATGTGGGTAGTGTTACTTTCCATAAATCCCTCCGAATTGTCTTGGGTCATTGCATTGCTGCTAGTACAGATGTCCATTACTTTCGATTTTACCATAATATATCAGTCTCTGTGTACAGTGTTCTTCTGGCTCTGCTCCTTTTACTCTGCATCAATTCCTGGAGGTCTTTCCAGGTCACATGGGATTCTCCAGTTTATTATTCCTTTGAGCACAATAGTACTCCAATCACCAACATATACCACAATTTGTTCAGCCATTCCCCAATTGAAGGGCATACCCTTGCTTTCCAGTTTTTTTTTGGCCCCATCTTTAAAAAGCTTGCCCATCACTGTCCTAGGAAGTTCATTTCATGTAATAAAAGACATGAAACAGAGACATCCTTGGTCTCACCAGATGGCCTGCAATGCATTCACAACACATAAAAAGATGAAGAATGCCTGTCCCAGTGTCCCTCACTGTTCCCTCACCTTGTATTTCCCCTTCAGGTCACCGAGCCTGAAGATGCCCAAGGAGTGACTTACGCTCAACTGAATATAAGAACCCTGAAAAAGAAGTAAATACACTCCGAGGAGCAACCTATAGATTCCATAGTCTATACACCATGTCCTTCGACTGAGAGTTTGGGCATCTTTCATGAAGAAATTCTCTCCTTTCTTCTTCTCTCCCTCACTCCTATTTACCCCTTATTTTGTACACCTTCCCAGGTTCCCATTTCTAGGAAGCCATGATGACTATTAGGGATATTTACTGGGCTTGTGCAAACTCAGTGGACCTTTTTATAACCAGAGAAACACAGAAGATCCATATAGAGTTAGAGGGGGATCCCTTGCTGAAAAATGTGCTAGTAACACAGGTGCAGACCAATAAAATCAAGGGAAACATCAAACTTCAATTCAATTCCTTTGGAACTGCTTGCTACAAAAAAAGTGGGGGAAAGTGTGGAGGCCATATTATTCCATTCATCTGTTAAAATACTTTCTTTGGTGGGAATAATGTGCAGTTACCAGGTACAAAGAATGGAAGTTGTATTACTGGTGATAGTCTTTCTTCTTTTAGCCTCATTCTAGTTAACTACCAACTCCTCTACTGGGGAATGATGGGATTTAGTTGTGGGAAAGTATCAGAACCAACTTAACAATTTATAAATAAAAGAGGTAATAATCTTAGGTAGGAAA
>NW_025364911.1:0-1080 GCF_016433145.1 Gracilinanus agilis | reverse complement strand
TCAAGATCAAAACATGTAAATTTTACAAGTACAATAATTTAAATAGTCACAAAAAAACCCCTGCTATTGAGGAAAGGAATTTTCCTTGCTTCTAAAAAGCTTAGAACTTCTAACAAACTTATTAACCCCTTCCTTACAGTAAATTTAGAACCTAAAGGGGTAATTAGCAGCCTTATTGAAGTATGATGTGATGTAGACAATAATGTTGCAAGCAAAGCAATTGCAAATGTTGGGTTTTAATGAAATTGTTATTGAATGTTATCAAATCATGTACCTTACTTTGTGAAAACTGAAAACATATGTTCAAATGTAAACTATGTGTAAAAGCTATTTGTTAAAAATTGATCATGCCCATTTACAATAATATATGATTTGTATTGTGAACTAAAGTTTAAAGTAAACTATCACAATAAGTTAAGGGAATAACCAGCCCCTGCCTTAACCCTCTCTAATCAAGAGAACAGTAATGAAAACTTAATTCCAAGCAAAGTTGTTAGCTCTTTTTCTATATTACTGGAAAGAATTACTAGATAATTTATTCATTGAGAAATTGTTGAAAAAGAAAATTTGTTTATCATATTTTGTAACATTATAATTTTTCATTGGGTATGTAAATCTTGGAAGCCTTACAAATGCTATTGTAATAATTACTGTTTAAGGTAAAAGTCATTGGATTTGCAATTGATATTACTAATTTATGGATCATTGAATTGGATTCACCATTCAAAAGAACGATATCATTGATAAATAATCTCTGAGTCTTATCTCAAGTCAAACAATGTTATACTCCCTTCCCTCCTTTTTCCTTATTGAAAGCAAAGTGATATAAAAATTGAAGCCCCAGAAATTTGAATATGTAAAACAAGGCAATATGTTCCACTGTTTACTTAAGAAACAGTACCCATCCTAAGTGTTGTTTCAAGGAAAGTTAGCTTGAATCTCTTGTAAATTAATTTATTTGTATAATTTTCTGACCATCAATTTGAATAACTAATTACAAATACAAAGAAACAAATAATACCCCAGAATTATAATATGGGGATCGAGGTTTTATTCATACAGGAAATGGATCTGAGTTTT
>NW_025364910.1:0-6961 GCF_016433145.1 Gracilinanus agilis | reverse complement strand
TATATATATATATATATATATATATATATATATTTGGAGAGTATGGCTCTAGCTTAGGGGATGTTTCAGTAAAAATATCTTTGTGCTGCCTGTTTAGGAAAGACCCTTTCTAAGAGATAATTAGGTATGGCTAATAATCAGTGGAGGGGAGTCATACAAGCTGGGGACTTATGACTACTAGGGAACCCTCAGGTCCTCAATATTACCTCTAGAACCTTGAGGAAACAAATAGTTAGCTCCTCTCAGGGGGACCCAGCCTGCCACTTTGAATGAAAGTTGGGAAGTAGCTTGAGATAGAGTTCTACACTATGTTCCTCTTTTCTGTTCCAATTTCAGAGAATAAGATGACTTTTCACTATATCAATGCTAATTAACCTCTATTTATACCTTTGATGCTTTCCCCTCATTTCTTTGGAAGCTTGTCCCACTAGTGTCTCTGTCTCTGTCTCTGTCTCTGTCTCTGTCTCTGTCTCTGTCTCTGTCCCTCTCATCCTTTCTCTACCTTCTTTCTTCTCCATCCTTTCTCTCTAGTTTCTCTTTCCCTCATTTTATCTTTGTGTCTCTGTCTCTCTCCATTTCTTCTTATAGCTTCTTATTTTTCCCTATCTCCTAGTTTCTCTGCTGCTTATAAACATGCTTGCTTTCATTTCCCTTACTTTATTCTGCCATTCAATTGAAATTATTGTTTTATTTATACCCATACTTTCATGGTTAAAATCTATAAAGAGCAGTATACCATCATACTAACTCTTCTCCATCCTTTTGCTTACTGAAATCTATCTTTTAATTACTCTCATCTTTGCACTGAAACAACTCTTCAAAAGTCATGAGTAACCTCTTAATTTTATGAGTCTGAGGATTTTCCCCCTGGTTTAATTCTTCTTGACTTTTGTGTAGCATTTGACACTTTTGATCATTGCTGTCCATAGTTATCATCTCCTCCCTTAGCTTCTTTTACATTGTTCTATCCTAGATATTTTACTTTTCCTCTCTGCTTCATCCTCCTATTACCTAACTATACTGTCCCCTAAGCCTCTTGATTAGGACTTCTTTTTTCCTCTAGTCCTTCCCTTAATGATATCATTATTTTCTATGAGTCCATTTATTATTTTTGTAGATGATCCTAGATTCATATATTTATACTTAATCTCTCCCATGCTGTATTGTTAGATCACTTAGATATATCCCAGAGCCTCAAACTCAACATGTCCAAAAGTGAATGATTTCCATATTTTTTTGTTGATACCACCATCATCTTAGTTACCTAGGCCATAAGTCTTTGAGTCTTAATTCCTTCCTTTCTTTCATCCTACATTTCAACAAAGTTGTCAAATCCTATAGATTCTATATCTATATCACTTTCATCTGCTGTTTCTTTCTGCACACACACGTCATCAAATTTTGGTCTTATTTTCCCCTGGACAATCATAATAGCCTCTTAACTGGTTTCTTCACCTTCTTATCTTGGAATCCCTGATTTCCTTCAAACTAAGCTCAAGGGGCATCTAGGTAGTTCAGTGGATAGAGAGCCAGATTAGATATGGGAGGTCTTGGTTCAAATCTGGCCTCAAAAATTTCCTAGCTATGCGAGTCACTTAACTCCAGTTGTCTACTCTTCTGCCTTGGAACCAATACTTACTTTTGATTCTAAGATAGAATGTAAGTATTAAAAAACATTGAGACCCCCTCCCCCCTCCCCAGAAGCTATTGCTAATCATTTAAGTTTTGTGAATTGTTTTGCCCATACTCTCTCATTTGCTCAGTGATGTTTTTATCCCTGCTTCACAGATGAGGAAACTGAGACTTAGGCTAAATTATTTTCCCAATGTCCCATGGGTATGCTGAAGAAGTATCCAAACTCAGGTCTCTTTGATTTCAGGTTTAGCATTCTATCTACTGCACTGCCTAGCTATAATCCCTCCTAAAACTACCTTGAATTCAATTTTGTATATATTCTATTTATGCAAATATACATATGTATGTACGTGTCTCCCCTTTAGAATATAAGCTTCTCAAGGGCAGGGACTGCTGCTCTTTCATCTTTATATCCCTATCCCTTAACACAGTGCCTAGCATATTGTAGGCGCTTAATAAATATCTGCATAATTGACTGGCCCCATCACATTTCATCGTAGAATTAATATTCTGCATTTCCCGCCCCTGGAAGTAGAAGATAAACTCTGTGAGGGCAGGCACAACATCTTTTTGTCTAGTATGGCGTGTGTCTCCTAGTTGACACATGATTAACGTTGCATTGAATTCTAATAAATGACTTACAATCCTTAGCTGGCTATCTACTTGAAGGAGCTCCTGGAAACCTAATCATTAGCATTCCATTTTGCTAGTCAGGTATATTCCCCATTGTAAATTATTAAATTGACATTCTGGCTTACAAATCTGTTTTTTTAGAGTTTGGTTAACATGAGCTAATTTCCCCCAGAGTACTTGGATGAACTGATTAAATAGTGCACTTGACCTACAATATTGGGAACCAGGCCCCAGACCAAAGGCACCAACAACCCCCGTGACCTTATTGTAGGTGAGGGCGGGGCGGCAACACCTTAGTTCTGATCTCTATCAGCCCAAGTCAAAAGAGAACTTGAGATTTTTACTCAATCTCAAGCCTTCATTACTGTGTTTTTGTTTTTTACTTCTGGGTTACTGCTGGAAGATCTGAAAAACCTCTCTTGGGAAGAAAAGGTACAAATACCTGTCAGTTTGATTACTGTGGTGCCTCTGGCTACTTAATGTTTAATTCAGCCTTGATGAGTGGCTTCGCCAAACATCATTTCTTCTCATTTGTTCTGAATTTAACCTATGACTATAAAAATGGACACCTCCAAGGAAAGCCTCCAAACAGAAGGTCCTCCCCTGGCTTGGTTTCTGCCTTTGCTTCTTGTCACCATCTTGGGAATGGCATTGGTAGATGGGGAAGTTAATCTTCATAATACGGAATTATTTCTGTCCATCCCTTTCCCAGACACCACCACCACTGGAATGGGGCTAACCCCTGTGGGGCCTTGATGGCAACTAACATGTCAGGAAGGACCAAACATGCCTAGCAGAAAAAGGGAATGAGCGCCAGACTGGGCTGAGTAAGAGGCTACCAGCATCAAAAAAACAGGGGGCTAAACAAAGCTCATGAAGGAGGAACTTGAATAGGAGTCTGGCCAAGGAGCAAGATGGAATAGAACAAGTAAGTGTTGTTGTTCAGTGCTTTCAGTTGTGTCCAATTCTTCGTGACCCCTTTTAGAGTTTTCTTTTATTTCCTTAATTCATTTTACAGATGAGGAAACTGTGAAGGTACTCACTCAGGGTCACAGAGTTTGGAAGTGTCTGAGGCCAGATTTGAACTCAAGAAGATGAGTCTTCCTGACTTCAGGCCCAGAATTCTACCTACTGTATCACTTAGCTGCTCAAAAACAAGTAATACTGTCATGGAAAATAAGGTATAAGCAAATGATAGTTGTTTCATGCTCTGTCTCCACTCAGAATGTTTACCACCACTCTTTCTGGTGGTAACATTTTAAGCAGTAGAAAATGGAGTCATGAAACTTAAATTTCAGCACCTGACACATAGTAGGTGCTTAATAAATATTGATTGATTGATTGATTGATTATTGATCCTGGCCCTGATATTTACCTCTGTGATCCTGGATCAGTCTGTCAGCCACTCTGGCCTCAGGTCTTTAGCTCTAAAAATTAAGGGCTTGGATTTGATGACTACTAAGATCTCTTTAAACTCTAAATCTAAGATTCAATGCTCCTTGCTCTGTGGCATTGGTGCAATTATAGACCTAGTCAAAAAGTGGGTTTCCGTTAGTGTTTCCCCTTCATCACTGTGATAAACACTGGAGACCATTCATCATCTGAAGTTACAATCCATACACAAAAAGAGTTTCCTATGACCTAGATAGCTTTTTTTTTTAAACCCTTGTACTTCGGTGTATTGTCTCATAGGTGGAAGATTGGTAAGGGTGGGCAATGGGGGTCAAGTGACTTGCCCAGGGTCACACAGCTGGGAAGTGGCTGAGGCCGGGTTTGAACCTAGGACCTCCTGTCTCTAGGCCTGGCTCTCAATCCACTGAGCTACCCAGCTGCCCCCCCTAGATAGCTTTAATTTTAAAGCAGGAATCTATTTCTTCCTGTTTCATTTCCTCTTGCCCAGCCCTGAAGGTTACCCTCCTTTCTTTCTTTTTCTCCCTATTTCTACTCCAAAGAAGTCCCAGGACCATAGAGATTCAAGGAAGATCCTTTACTGTTTGGTCTCTAGGTCCTACTTTGTTCTGGTCAAAATTATACTTCACAATCTAAGTCTCTTAGTCTGTCAGTGTGTAAAAGTCAAAAGAATTCTTTGAAGGCAGAAGGCCTGGGTTAAAGTCCTACCTCTGATATTGACTTACTTTTTGACCTTGAGCAAGTCACTTAACCTTAATGAACCTAATTTTATTTTTTTTTTCATCTATAAAATGGTGAGATTGGAATAGGCCACTGAAGCCCCTCCCAATTCTAGGTTTATGTTCCTATAATTCTGTCTGGAGATTTCATGAAAGCATTTCCTCATTTCCTACTCCATAGTCCTTCTGTGGACAGCAGGGTAGAGGAGTGTATAGAGTGTTGTGTTCACAGCCAGGAAGATCCAGGTTCAAAGTTAGCCTCAGTCATTTACTATTTGTGTGACCTTGAGCAAGTCACTTAACTTGTCTGCCTCTGTTTCTTCCACTGTCAAATGGGAATAATAGAACCTACTTTACAGGGTTGCTGTGTTAAATGAGATCAGCACAGAGATCTGGCACATAGCAAATTTTTAAATAAATGCTTGTTTCCTTCCTCTCCCTTGCCCAAAATGATTGACCTATGTGAATACAGGGCTTAAATAGGTTAATGATACAAAGAAAAGGTCAATGTTAACAGCTAGGTAAGTAGGATCATGAAGTGAATAATTAAAGGTCTTAAGGATTTTAAAATTCAATACCACAACTATGAGATCTGTGAGTCCAGAAAGGGCCAATGGGTATGGTGTATTGATATTTGATGAGAGGCTGGGAACCCTAAATCATGATCATAATGAATGGAATTGAGTTTTAGAGGACCTGAAGATTCAGAAAGTTTGGAAAAGAAGAAATAGAATTTATGTTGACTTGATTGGAGGCTCATCTAGGGAGTTGTACACCTAGAAGAGAAGGAAATGAGAAGGAAAGGAGAGAGGAAGGAAGGAAGGAAGGAAGGAAGGAAGGGAGAGAGGGAGGGAGGAAGGAAGGGAGGGAGGAAGGAAGGAAGGGAGGGAGAAAAGGAGGGAGGGAAAGAGAGGAGAAAGCAGGGAGTAAGGAAACAAGTATCCCTCCCTCCTTCTTTCCCTCCTTTTTCTCTTCTTATTTTCTTTCTTCCTTTGTCTTTCTTTCTTTTCTTCTTTCCTTCCTTCAATCTTTCCCTATCTGCTGGTTCCTTCCATACTACCTTTAAACATGCCCAAGTGGGGAAGAGGAAAAGGGGGTTTGATAAACTCACCTATTACATTCTTTAGATTCCCCCCAAACTTAAAATATGCTGACTTATTTGATCCTCATTACAACCCTATAAAGAAGCATCTCCTGTTATTATTTCCATTTTCAGATGAAAAAATCTAGGCTCAGAAATGTTAAGTGACTAATCCATAATTCCATAGGTTAATAGTGTCCACTTTAAAATTCAGTCAGCTTCTGATTCCAAGACAAGAGCTTTTCCCACTAGACCACATTGCTTTACTCAGTTTATTCAAGTTATTTCTTTGAATATCCATTCCTATTAACTTACTCCTTATATGGTCTTTGTCATTGTTGCTGAGTCTTTTTGGTCATAGCTGACTCTTCATGACCCCATCTGGAGCTGTTTTGTTTAAGATATTAGAATGGTTTGCAATTTCCTTCCCCGGGGGGGTCAAGAAAAACAGAGATTAAGTGACTTACCAAAGATGACATAGCTAGTAAATGTCTGAGGCTGGATTTGAACCTGGGTCTTCCTGACCCCAGCCCTGGTTCTCTAACCACTAAGCAATCTATATGGCTCACAACTTCTAAAGTCCTCCATAATTTATTATATATTCTTTCTTTTCCCATACTCTATGATCTAGCAAGACTGGTCTTCCTGCTGTTCCTCATCATAACTCTCCATTTCCCATTCCCATGCCTTTGCCACGATTACCTCCATCCCCATGCCCTCTCTCTTCATGCATGCCACTAGGATCCCTGGATTCCCTCAGGACTTTTCTCAAGTGCCACCCCCTACATATATCTTTTCCTGATTTCTTGGCTACAGTGCCTCCCTCTCCAAAAATTACTTTGCACATATTTTGCACATACACACACATTTATGCATGTTGTTTCCTGATGAAATATAAGGTCCTTATGGGCAGGGGTTACTCCAATTTGCCTTTATATCTCCAGGACCTGGCAGTTTGCCAGGCATATAACAGGCACTAATAAATATTTGTTGATTAATTGACTGAGGTTCGTAGTGATGAATTTGTGTACTGGAGGGCTTTCTGAAACCAAGGAAGCTTTAATTATGCTCAGTAGACTCTACTTACTAAACAGAATATAGTCTCTTTACTAAAGCAAGAAGCCAATAATCCATTTAATCACAATATTCCATTCCCAGGATATCCTGGAAATGGAAATTTTACTGTATTAACAACATCTTTTCCTAGAGCAAATTGAAGTTTTATCCATATATACAGACAGAATCTTTTGACTTCTGATAGTCTTTATTTGGTCTGCAAACATCTACTCCTCCTCATCTCTGGTTAAGCCTTGGTGTCATCATTGCCAGAAGACACCAAGAGGTTTCCCCATTGGCTCTGTTTCTGTTGCAAAGAGAAAACAAAAGAAAAATAAAAACAAATAACAAATGTGCAATTTCCAATTGGTTCTCTCTCTCTCTCTCTCTCTTTCTCTCTCTCTCTCTCTCTCTCTCTCTCTCTCTC
>NW_025364909.1:0-2226 GCF_016433145.1 Gracilinanus agilis | reverse complement strand
AGCTAGGCAATTGGGGTTAAGTGATTTGCCCAGGGTCACACAGCTAGAAAATATCTGAGGTCAGATTTGTTCCACACCTGGCTCTCTATCCACTGAGCCACCTAGCTGCCCCTTAATTTTTTTTTTTTTTAACCCTTGTACTTCGGTGTATTGTCTCATAGGTGGAAGATTGGTAAGGGTGCCTTAATTTTTTTTTAAACAAAGAACATATGGCCCCTGCTCTGAAGGAGCAGGATGAGGTGGAGGGATGGCTACAAAACAGGTATATATAGAGAGAAGTGGAATTCCAGGTGGGCAGTGATGAAGGCAGAAGAGATAACCAGACAAGTAATCGAGGAAAAATTGGAGGAGGGAAGGGACGTGGTCCTCATGTCCTACGTGAGGAAAACCAGGCAGACTGAAAAATTGTTCTGTCCATGCTGTGCTGTTCCGATAGGAGGGCAGAAATTCAGGGCTAGGTGCCCAAGAGTGCTTGATTGTGGATATAAACATTCCAGACTGTATCAGCAAAGCTGTTGAAAGTCGGCCATCAACCTCTCGCGTGGGATGGTGGAGGCCGAGCTGACAAAGCATGTTCTGAGCCTGTGTCTGTGTTACTCGGAGACTTCCTAAGCAGCTAAAAATATCCAGCCGTCTGAGCAGCCTGAGGCAAAGAGCAGCCCTCCTTCTTCCCTCTGCCTCTTTCTCCAGGGAGAAAAAAGAGCTAATATAGAAGCAGTGTGGAGGAGCAGAGAGAGTGCTGGAAGTACGTGGAGCCCCCGGTTTGAATCCTGACATCGCTAGGTGACCTTGGGCATGTCACTTCCCCTTTGGGGGAGGGTCTCAATTTCCTTCACTGTCAAATGAAGGAGTTGGTCCCTTTCATTTCCACATCTGTGCTTCTGCTTGGAGGTAGATGAGATCGATAGGTGTCAACAGCCTTTACCAGTGACTGACTATGGACCAGACACTGTGCCAGGCTGACAAATACAAAAAATGGAGCAGTCTCTAATCTGGAACAGTTTACACGGGCCTCAGTTTCAACATCTATAAAATAGGGATAATAATGGCACCCAAATCTCAAGATCTTGGTGAGAATCTAATGAGATATTTGCAAAGTGCTCTACAAACCTTAAAGAGTTATATGGTTTCTAGTTATTATTAGCATCATAATGTCAGAGAGGTCTCAAATAAGCAAATGCACGAAATGGGGGACCTTTCTATGTCCCCCCCTAAGAGAGAGCAAACTCAGTAGCCAGCCCAGGTTCCAGGTAACCACATGGAAGCTGAGATTTGGGGAGCGATTTCCCAGAAAAGGTGACTCATTAGTGACAGGCTTGCACTGTGAAGTGACCCAAAGTGCCCTTATTACCTGAGAAACCAGAAAAGGTGATCATGTAGTAGGCGGGCAAAAAGGAGGAACCCCTCCACACGCCCTCTTCCTTTCCCAGTTACAAATAGAGCAGGGCTTTCGAACCTGTATGATAAAGATTGGGTAAGGAGGGACAGCTGGCCCGTTCTGCCCGCCTCTCTCCCCAGCCTCCATGAGGCTTCAGCACACGGCAGCTAAAGCACATGTCCTACCCGGGCTCTGCAAGCACGAGCTTTAGTTCCTTCAGGCTCCTTTTCTGAGCAGGTGAGGGAGCTGCAACCTCTATGGGGCACAGCCAGGCTCAGAAACAATGTTGAACCTGAAAGGTTCAAAGGCCCTAGACGTAAGGAGCGAAGTGGAAGGCCGTGCCCAAAAGGGAAGTGGGTGATTGTGACAGGCATAAAAGCACTCGATTGCATAAAGCAGTTGGTAGCAGCTGGGCAAACCGATCAGAGGAGGCTGAATTTGGAGTGGAAGTCTAGTGCGGAGCCGACGTAAAATAGAAAATGTCCCATCAGCAATTCCACGAACTGCTTTATGTTCTGGGGAGGTTTATTTATCAGCCAACCAGCAGCCTGCAGCACTGGTTGTAAGTTCAGCTACTGAATTCTATTTTTTTTTAACCCTCTCCCTCTGTCTTAGTATCAATTCTAACTCGGAAGAGCAGCAAGAGCTAGGCCATCAGGACCAAGTGATTTGCCCAGAATCACACAGATGGGAAGTATCTGAGGTCATTTTGAATCCAGGACTTCCTGACTCCTAGGCCCGATTCTCAATCCATTGTGCCACCTAGCTGCTACATTGAACTTCCTTCCTCCCTCCCTCCCTCCCTCCCTCTCTCTCTCTCTCTCTCTCTCTCTCTCTCTCTCTCTCTC
>NW_025364908.1:0-2791 GCF_016433145.1 Gracilinanus agilis | reverse complement strand
CTCTCTCTCTCTCTCTCTCTCTCTCTCTCTCTCTCTCTCTCTTTCCCTTTCTCTGTCTCTCTGTCTCTGTCTCTCTCAAACCCTTACTTTCTGTCTTAGAATTGATACTGATACTCTGTATTGGTTCCAAGGTAGAAGAATAGTAAGAACTAGGCAATGGGGGTTAAGTGACTTGTCCAGGGTCACACAAATAGGAAGTGGTTGACCCAGGACCTCCTACCTCCAAGTCTGGGTCTCTATCCATTAAGTCTAGCTGACCCACAAGTAATGTCTTTTGTAACTTATTCAGAGTCACTGTGCTGGGAGGAGTCTGAGGTGAGACTTGAATTTAGGTCCTTTCTGATTGGAATCAGGTTCTATACACTGAGCCACTGAGCCATCTTGATAATCCACATTTGGTGGTGGTGGTGTTCAGTTGTGTCCGATACTTCCCAAGTGGAATTTTCTTAGCAAAGATGCTGAACTGGTTAGTCATTCCCTTCTTCAGGTCATTTTACAGATGAGGAAATTGAGGCAAATAGAGTAAGATGACTTGCTCAAGGTCACACAGTTAGTAAATGTCTGAGGCCAGATTTGAACTCGGGAAAAAGAATTTTCCTCACTCCAGGCCTGGTGCTCTATCTGCTGAGCCACTTAGCTGCCCATGTTCCTAAATCACTTAAAAAAATATTAGATAAGTGAGATAAGTAGAGTAATTGGTGTAATTAGACAGCTACATGGTGCCATAGAGAAGGTTCTGGGTCTAGAGTCAAGGAGATCTGAATTCAAATGTGCCTCAGACACCTACTAGCTATGTGATCCTGGGAAAGTCACTTAACCTTTGTCTGCCTTAGTTTCCTTCAGCTGTAAAATGGGTATAACAATAGCACCTACCTCACAGGATTGTTGTAAGGATCAAATGAGATAATATTTGCAGAAATACTTAGCATAGTATCTGGTACATAGTAGAGACTTAATAAATACTTATTCCTTTCCCTAATGGTAAATGGCCCCATTTTACATATGAGGAAACTGAGGCAACTAGGGGACAAGTGACTTGCTTTCAATCAGAGAGCAAGTAAATATCTGAGAAGAATTAGAAGCTAAGTCTCAGAATTCCCAGGCCAGAGTTTTCCCCTCTCTAGCGTGCTCTCTATTTACTGCCCATTAATATCAAATAGATGCTCTTTATCATGAATGCTTTATTTCGCAGGAAGCAGTCACATGGTTTAATAGACAGGGGGCTGAAGAACTGAATTCGGATGTTGCCTCTGAAGTGGGTGGGTGTGACCACTGGCCAGTCTTGGTGCCCTCCTAGGTTGCTTCGACACTGTGAACGGCAGACTTGACTCAGTGGAGGGCATTTCCGCATCGGGAGTTCCCCATACCAATGAAATCACAGGCTTGGACCAAAAGAAAAAAGCTCTTTCTTTATGGAGAGAATAATTACATTAATTAGAGTCCTCCTATATTTCCTCTGCAAGGCTAATCATTTGCTCATTCTAGCGAAAATGTTCTGCTTTTATTAAAGTCATTACTACACACGAGTAAACGATCATCTGTCTGAATGTGTGTGGAGCTGTTTGCTCTTTTTCTATACCTTTAATTGCACAGGGACCCAGTTTCAGGCAACTATTCTCCATTAATATCTTTAATGATGGATTAGGGGCTTACTTAAGCTAGGAAATTATCTTTAATGACAACAGAACTGTAAACTGCTTGGGGGCAGCTGGGTGGTGCAGTGGATAGAGAGAGTGCCAGGCCTGGAGTCAGGGAGACTCCTCTTCCTGAGTTCAAATCCGGCCTCAGATACTTACTAACTGGGCAAGTCCCTTAACCCTGTTTGCCTCAGTTTCCTCAACTGTAAAATGAGCCGGAGAAGGAGATTGCAAACCGCTCCACTATCTTTGCCAAGAAAACCCCAAATGGGGTCATGAAGAGTCAGACATGACTGAAATGACTGAACCACAACAACAGAAAGTGCTTATTTTCTGCCCTTCTATTTTGCACTCACACCCTGGATTTGGTGTCAGTTCTGGGCTCTGGGCCCTTCTCAGCTTCCTCTTTGCTCAAAAGGGAATAATAATGTTTGTCCCAATGTTCTGTCTTGTCCAGCTTCTTCAGTTCTTTTCGTGCTCAGGCTTTCTAATGGAATCAGTAGAAAAGAGTTGCTTTGTTGTTAGATCAGGATATGGGTAGGGTTTAGAGTGAGGGGGAAAGCTGGAGGTCTGGTCAGCCAGGGGACAAAAAACAATTGGGTCATAGACTTCAGAATTAGATGTGAGGGGCAGCTCAGTGGATGGAGAGCCAAGTCTAGAAACAGGAGGTCTTGAGTTCAAATCTAGCCTCAGACTCTTCCTAGCTGTGTGACACTGAGCAAGTCACTGAACTCTAATTGTCTAGCCCTTACTGTTTTTCTGCCTTGGAACCAATACTTAGAGCTGATTCTAAGGCAGAAGTTAGAGTTTAAAAAAAAATTGGTTTGGGCTTAGAAATCATCTCGTTATAAGACAATAACCCAGAGGAATTTAGCACAAAAATGGGTTTCACAAAGGCCATCTAATCCCACTGCCTTATTTTACAGATGAGGAAATCAAGACTCAAGGATCTCAGTAAGTGCCCCTCACTGCTAGTCTTCTTCCTTCCTTCCTTCCTTCCTCCCTCCCTCCCTCCCTCCCTTTCTCTCTTTCTCTCTTTCTTCCTTTCTTTCTCTCTCTCTTTCTCTCTTTCTTTCTTTCTCTCTTTCTCTTTCTCCCTTTCTCTCTTTCTTCCCTCCTTCCTTCCCACCTTCCTTCCTCTCTTCCTTCCTTCC
>NW_025364907.1:0-1011 GCF_016433145.1 Gracilinanus agilis | reverse complement strand
CCCTCCAGAACATCCAGATCCTTTTGCTCTGGTTATATTCTGTTATATTGAATCTCAACAAGCAGCCTTCTCATCTATGCTTGTCTCCTTTTCACAGATAGATCCTGTGCAAATGTGGGAAGCCGTTCTATGTAGTAAAACCTTTGGAGAAATAGGATCAAATTTAGGGCCTGTTATCTGGATTCCCTACGTGACCAATCCAGGCTGAGGCAGTCTTTGTGTTTGGTCCTGGTCACCTGAGCCCCAAAAGGCTCTGGTACCAGCAGGTAGGTTAATCCAAAATCAACTTGATCCCTCCGAAAAGGCTATTAGGAGTCATTTAGAGAAACAGAGTCTGTAACAGATATTTTATCTGGATCCCATTACAAAATCATCGGCAAGTAAAACTGTGTGTATGATTTTTCTGCACTGCATGTCAGGAATGCAGACAGAATGGGCCATCTAAGATAAAAATCTGAGGCTCCTCTTTTGACTCAGTCTTTGATCCCCACCTTTCTTACAATTCTTATTGGAAAACCTCGAAGTGGCAGACCAGTATCTACTGAGTTAATGATTCCTCTCCTTGATAATTAAGAAGCCTAAACCCTAACAAACATTACTTAAGATAAGTCTGCATACTTAGATAAGTATGGCGCTTTTAGTCTTGACTTTATTTGTCCAGGTGCCTATAATCCTGGAAGATAGAACTCAATAAGTGAGCATCTCCATAAAAATATTTCCTCTCCCAGAATTATCCCTACTAATGGATGGTTGGAATTTGGCCATTGTCTTGGTACTTATACCTTTACTCTTTAGACTTTAATGGGTTATGTATGATCTGTTACCCCTTCATAGCTGTGTTCTTTGTTTGAAACCAGTATATAATAAACTCCCAAGCCCACAGACTTTGGGACAGCATGGGCTAACCACTAGTCTAGTTGTTCTCATTTTCTTTCTCCTGCTTTAACCATCCTATGCCACCACGCCGCTCAGGACCCCAAAAAATCATATAGAGGCATGGCTCCCTATATG
>NW_025364906.1:0-7534 GCF_016433145.1 Gracilinanus agilis | reverse complement strand
GTGGGAGCGGAGAAAGAGAGAGAGAAAAAGAAGGAGGAGGAGGAGGAGGGAGGGAGGGAAGGAAAGAGAGAGGGAGAGGGAGAAGAAGAAAGGGAGAGAGAATTTATTAAGGTCTTTAAAATGTGCTAGACAGTGTGCTAAGTATTGAGGCTACAAGACTGTTCCAGCCTACAAGAAGCTTATATTCTAAGGCGGGGAAACCAGAAGATGGACAGGGGTTGGTGGTGGGTGAGAGGAAGCATGTAGAGATGTCTAGGAAGTGACTGAGAAGCCTGGTTCCATGTAAGCTATGGTATAATCTCCCCTATCCAATTCCAGAATCCCCAGGACAGAGTCTAAAGTTTTGTTTTGTTTTATGGGGGAGGTTGGATCTGGGGATGATAGAGTGGAGACACTATAGTATGAAGATGGCCAGGAAGTGACTATAATGTCTGCAATGGTCTTGGTATCTGAAATGACTAATTTGAACCATTAGATTGAGGGGCTTCCCTAGCACCCAGTAAGAGTCAAGCATAAGTCAGCAACAGACTTCATTTTGGGGATACATTAACCCCTATAAAATGGTATCTTGGAAATTCTCTCCTGAAAATTACATTGGTCAGTGGTCAGTTAGAGCAGCCCAGGTCCAGATATAGATTCTTGGCTGCAGTCCAAGGTTGGGCCTTTAATGTGAGAACCCTGAATTTTAAACAAATTAAAGCTCCACTGACTCTTTGTTGGTATTAGGACTCACCATGTAGCTCTCTCCTTCCAGATGATGCTTTACAGTAAATCTTCCCTCTGAGGACAAACCATTCCTCAAGGGGTCTGAAAAAATTCTCCAAGCCTGACTTCTATCTTAACCTCCTGGCATTTCTCTCCTGTCCTACAGCTGGGATGAGAGCAGCAGTATCAGCAGCGGGCTCAGCGATGCCTCGGACAACCTCAGTTCTGAAGAGTTCAACGCCAGCTCCTCCCTCAATTCCCTCCCCACCACCCCCACCGCTTCTCGAAGGAACTCAACTGTAGTGGTAAGTGAGTCTGAAAAGTGCCATGCTGGAGTGACTCTAACCCATACTCCAAGGATTAAGCTAAGGGACCAAGCGGGCAGTGCCATCTTCCCAGCCCAAGATTTCCATGGACACAAACATACTGATCTATTCCCTTATGCCCTGAACCACCTTCCTTGGGGAGTCAGGGAGACTAAATCCCCTAAACATTCTCCTGACCATCTGATGTGGCTAAAGTTAGAAGTCTCCCAACTTTCAGGAGTTCCATTAGTTTAGGGATGATATACATGAGCGACCAGGACTAGAGTGGGAAAGAAGCAACCAAAACCCATCTTTATTTACCCTTTCTCTTCTCCAAAGTTTTCAAACAGGTCCACAACAGAGCTCCTCAGATTTTTTTCCCCAACCCACCCTTTTCTGAATAGTTCCCTTCAATTTTCAAGGGAGTCACCATTGTCCCAGTTAGGTAGGTTTGAAACCTTCATGTCATCCACAACTCTTCATTTCCCCTCGCTCAACATATCCAATATTCTCTATTCCATCGTGCCACCACCCTAGTTCAGCTGCCCATCACCTCTCCCCTGGTCAACTGCAATAGCCTCCTAATTGCTATTCCTGCCATGTCTCCCCCCATCCCAATCCAGCCTCCATGCAGTTGCCAAAGTAACATTCCTAAATCATAGTTTCTAACCTGTCATCCCTCTATTCAGGAAACTCTCAGGGTTCTCTGTAACCTCCAAAATCAAAGCCTTTCCTAACCTGGCCCCGTCCTACCTTTCCAGTATTTTTACACATTCCTCCCCTCTTCTCACACATGTTAGGGCTCCGGGCTGTTCCTCACACCCAACATTTCATCTCTTCCCTCTGACCTGTGCCCTGGCTGTCCCACCTGCCTGCCTGGAATTCTCTCCTTCCTCACCTTTGCTTCTTAAAATCCTTGGCTTCCTTCAGGACTCAAATCAAATGGCACCTTCTGAAAGGGTCCTTTCCCAGCCTCAGCCTCCACTCCCCCAAACCCCAACCCCAGCTGTTAGTGCCTTCTCTTCTCAGGTTGCCTTCCATCTCTTAGACATAGATCTTGTATGAGCATGTATGTATATGTGTGTGTACACAAGGTGTTCCAGATACATAGATACATAGAAATTGGACTCTCGGAGAAGTGAAAAAAGCTCTTGTCCCAAAGGAACTTGGAGTCTAATAAAGGAGACAACATGTATGAAATATGCACGTGTGCGTGTGTACACACACATACACACACAGTGTTCCAAAAGTCTTGGTGCCATTTTAAGCTATTAAAATGTTAAAATTTAAATACACATATTTAAAATTAAAAACATACAATCAAAACATACAGATTTTAGGGGCAGCTGGGTAGCTCAGTAGATTGAGAGCCAGGCCTAGAGATGGGAGGTCCTGGGTTCAAATCTGGCCTGAGACACTTCCCAGCTGTGTGACCCTGGGCAAGTCACTTGACCCCCAGTGCCTACCCTTACCACTCTTCTGCCTTGGAACTGATACACAGTATTGACTCCAAGACAGAAGGTAAGGGTTTAAAAAAAAATATATAGATTTTATTTAAACATATAAAACATACCATCTAAAATTTAACATGCACACATTTAAACTTTTAAAACATACATACATACAATATATACATATATACACACATATGTGTATGTACATGGAGCATCTAGGTGGCACAGGCTTGGAAGTCAGGAAGTCTCATCTTCCTGAGTTCAAATCTGGCCTCAGATGCTTACTAGCTGTGTGACCCTGGGCAAGTCAGTTAACCTTATTTGCCTCCGGTTTCTCAGCTATAAAATGAGAGAAAGAATTGGCAAACCACTCCAGTATCTTTGTCCAAAAATAAAGAAACAATCTCAAATGGGGTCACAAAGAGACAGATAAGATTGAAATACCTGAAACGGCTGAATGAATCTTCCAAGTCCTAGTAAATCCGACAGACAGAGAAAAGAAGAAAGCCAAACCCAAGTCATTTCGCCATGATTTTGAAACCCAAAAAGACATGTACATACATATATATCATATATATGTTGTCTTCCCCATTGGAACATAAGCTCCTTTAGAGCAAGGACTTGTTTTGCTTTTTCTTTGCATTCTTGGTTCTTAGCAAATATGGCAAACACGGATTCCTCCGTAAATATCTGTTGATCGATTATGAGCATGCATTGACCTCTAAATCTGGCAAATAGTCCAGGCCAGGCCTCACTCTCTCCACTTCCCTTCCTCACCCCAGTTACGCACAGACTCAGAAAAGCGATCCCTGGTGGAGAGTGGGCTAAGCTGGTTCAGTGAGTCAGAGGAGAAAGCCCCGAAGAAACTGGAATACGATAGTGGCAGCCTTAAGATGGAGCCTGGGACCTCCAAGTGGAGGCGCGAACGACCAGAGAGCTGTGATGAGACCTCTAAGGGTGGAGAGCTGAAGAAACCTATCAGCCTAGGACCCCCAGGGTCCCTGAAGAAGGGCAAGACCCCTCCAGTGGCTGTCACCTCACCCATCACCCACACAGCCCAGAGTGCCCTCAAAGTAGCAGGTAAGCCTGGGGAATGTGTGTGGGAGAAATGTCTATCCTCACTTGAAATCTTCTTTACTCCTGCTCTTGGTACCAACCCATGGGATGCTTCTACAGCCTTCCAAGTGGTTCCTTTGGGAATTCTTTTACTCTTCTTAGGCGAGAGGACAAATTGCCACATAGCCCCAGAGAAGCTGAGGTACAAGAAAAGGCTTATTGCCAAGGTACTTGCTTTCTCTCTTAGAGAAATCTCCAAAGTGATCAATCAAGCAGCAGCATAAGACAGTTTTGTTGTTCATAAACTTCCCAGGTGGCCCCATGGATATCTTTTAGCCTTTATCAATATCTCCCTCAGAATCATTGTTGCCATAAGACTATTCTCTAGACTCTCCTTATGATGATGATGATGATTTTGCATTCCCAAAACTTTTGTTGGGGTTAGTCCCTTCTTGACTCTTGGTGGACTGTCCATCCCCCATGGCTATTAGAGTGTCTCTGCCATGAAAGCAGGGTGCCTAAACACTTGGGACATTTTTTTTTAATTCCCTAGGTACTCGTAGGAGATTTCAGAATTTTCCTCCTTTGCCTAAGTCTTCCTTAGCATATCTGTTGCCTGTTCAAATCTGACCAAGATCTGTAGTAATTTGGCCAGAGCCCTCAGACCTATTCAGAGGGACAGAAAGGAGCTCAAGGAAAGGAGTCAGTCCCTCATTCCCTAGACTTAACCTCCACCCTCTCTCCTAGGAAAACCTGAAGGGAAGGCCACAGACAAGGGCAAACTCTCAGTGAAGAATACTGGACTGCAGCGCTCTTCTTCAGATGCTGGCCGGGACCGCCTCGCAGATGCCAAGAAGCCCCCCTCAGGCATTGCCCGACCCTCCACCTCAGGCTCCTTTGGCTACAAGAAGCCTCCCCCAGCCACAGGCACAGCCACTGTCATGCAGGCAGGTGGTTCGGCCACCCTAAGTAAGATCCAGAAGTCATCAGGCATCCCAGTCAAGCCAGTGAATGGGCGTAAGACCAGCCTGGATGTCTCCAATACCGCCGAGCCCGGATTCATGGCTCCTGGGGCCCGTACCAACATCCAATACCGCAGTCTGCCCCGACCAGCCAAGTCCAGCTCCATGAGTGTGACAGGCAGGGGCGGACCACGTCCCGTGAGTAGCAGCATCGATCCCAGTCTCCTCAGTACCAAGCAAGGTGGTCTCTCAACCTCAAGGCTGAAGGAACCTTCCAAGGTTGCTGGGGGTCGGACTACTCCTGCCCCAGTAAACCAGACAGACAGGGAAAAGGAGAAAGCCAAAGCCAAGGCAGTGGCCCTGGACCCTGACAATGTTTCCTTGAAGAGCATCGGCTCACCAGAGAGCACCCCTAAGAATCAAGGGAGCCACCCTCCAGCTGCCAAGATTGCAGAGCTGCCACCAACCCCACTCAGGTACTCCTCCTCTCCCTTCTCTTCCCCTCTCCTCTCTCCTTCTCTCCTCCCTTCTCTTCTCTTTCTTTCCTCTCCTCTTCTCATAGCTCTATAATGACAAATAGTCATATGTACATAGTAGTACTGTAAGGCTTTTTTACAAAGCACTTTTCTCACAACAACCTTATGAGAGTTAGCTCAAATACTATTCTTTTCAAACAGATTTCTATTAATCTTTTATTTTTGCATCACTTTGATTGGCCCCTCTATCTCTCCCCCACCAGAGAACTATCCTTTTATAACAAAGAAAGTGATTTGTTTGTTTCTTAAAAAAAAAAAAAGAAGAAGAAAAAGAGGAAGAGAAGAATAATTAAAAACAAGTCAACAGATTTTTTAAAAACCACCCTAACGTTAAATTCAATACTCCAAACCTCTGGACCCCAGTTTCTGAAAAGGAAAGGGGGGACCGTCTTCTCATCTCTCATCTTTGGGACCAAGATGCTTCTTTATAATGTAGTGTAAATATCATTAACCCCATTTATAGAAGAGAAAGTAGAGACATGGAGAGATTAAATGACTTGTCTAGGGTAGAGCTAGGAATCAAACCCAGTTCTCCTGATGCCCTGACTTAGCTACAACTTGTTGTTGCCCATCATACGTGACTTCTGCTACATTAATTTGCAGGGTTCTTTTTCTCTGTGTGTCTGCTGCCTTTTCCCTTTGACTATCAGGGTCCGTGCCTCCGTCCAGTATTTCCCAGCAGCAGAGTCTGCCCACAGGGAAGTGACCCTTAGTAAATGATATTTCCTTGATTTGATTTCCCTTAGGGCCACATCCAAGAGCTTTGTTAAGCCTCCCTCTTTGGCCAACTTGGACAAGGTCAACTCCAACAGTCTGGACCTACCAACCTCCAGTGAAGTCCATGCCCCTAAGATCCCGGATCTGCATCCTCCAAGCTCAGCAGCGGGTGGTCCTCTCCCCACTTGCTTTGCTCCCAGCCCAGCACCCATCCTCAACATTAACTCAGCCAGCTTCTCTCAGGGCCTGGAGCTTATGAGCGGCTTCAACGTCCCCAAGGAACCCCGCATGTACCCTAAGCTCTCTGGCTTGCACAGAAGTATGGAGTCACTACAGATGCCAATGAGCCTGCCCAGTGCCTTCCCCAGCAGTACCCCTGCCCCCACCACACCTGTACCCCCTGCTGCACCCCCAGAGGAAGAAGCAGGGGAGCTGACTTGGAGTGGGAGCCCAAGAGCCGGGCAGTTGGAAAGGTAAGAGAATAGAGAGCGGAACTGTCTGCTTGGCCCTGGCCCCATGCTTTTATCTGCCAAATTAATGTAGCTGACTGATCCTTCTCACCCCCCTCAAGTCCGACTATCCTTATTGTCTCTATTTCCAACAAAATTCTCCTAACTTAAGCCATGTTTCCTAGTTCAGTAGAGTGTTTAGCCTTCCCAAGAGTAAAAAGACTCTCCTGGGAAATCATCCATGACACACTCTGAGGTCTTTTCTCTTTTTGTTTATGGAAATAAAGTAGTTCATTGTTCCATCAAATTTGGATGCCCTGTAAGTCTCCAGGGTCTGGCCAAGTTATCTCCAGTCCTGTAGTCATAAATGCTGTCTCCTGAGTTAACACACATAGTCCTTTCCATCCTTTCCATTCATATATTATTTTGTACTATATTTATCTGTGCACACATCTCCCTCCTAGTTGCAGAACCTAACATTTAAATCTCCCTTAGCATCTAGCCTCATGTTATGCATACAGTAGGTGATGAATGTTTGCTGCATGAAATGGAATTGATCTGAACATAAGTTATATTCTCCTCTTTCATTTCTACAGTAATCAGCGAGATCGGAACACGCTTCCCAAGAAGGGGCTCAGGTAACCCCAGACATGATTTTCTCTTTTCTTCTCCTAAGGCCCTTTTGCCTTCATTCCTAACAGTTCCTTTCATTCTCCCTCCCCTACCTTTGCTAGTTTAGTGACCCAATGTCTAGGCAACACATGAGTTATGAGTCAGCCCTATATAAAGTAAGTAAGAGAAAAAAACGAGTTTCTGCAGGAAAACAGTGATTTGCACTTAGTAGGTGACTAATAAATGTTTATCATGTTAAATTGGAACAATAAACACACCCTTCTGCCTTATTCCATCTCATGTTATTCTGGGAGAATTGTATCTTTGGAAATCCCTTCTCCTTAGACCCTGTGAACAAGGAAAACATTCAACTATCAGGCATAATTTAGATAGCCTTAAAAGAGCATCTTATGTTACCAAAGCCATTGCAGATCTGCTGGTGAGCCAGTAGTTATAGCCATAGAGTTATCTAGTCTGAAGTGGCATGTTTTGGTGGGAAAAAAATATTGGATTTACAATTGGGAAACATGAGCTTCAGTTTCCATTTCCACAAAATGAGAATAGTATTCTAACTAACCTCCAAGGCTGTTGTGAGGAGAGGGGCTTTGTAAATAAGAAAGGAAGGAAGGGAGAGGGGGAGGTGGGGGAGAGACAGAGACAGAGAGAGGGAGAGAAGAAGGAAGGAAGGAAGGAAGGAAGGAAGGAAGGAAGGAAGGAAGGAAGGAAGGAAGGGAGAGA
>NW_025364905.1:0-5143 GCF_016433145.1 Gracilinanus agilis | reverse complement strand
TGCCTCAACCCATGTATTCAAGTAGCTGTTTTTCTTCTGTGTTTCCATTCCTGCAGTTCTTCAATGTCATTCTCTTCAATGAAATTGTTGATTCTTTCTATGATTTCTTCTTTGACCAATTGGTTTTGGAGAATCATGTTATTTAATTTCCAATTAGTTTTTGACTTGCCTGTCCAGGTGCCCTTAGTAATTATTATTTTTATTGCATTATGGTCTGAGAAGGTTACATTTATTATTTCTGCTCTTTTGCATTTGTTTGCAATGATTCTATGCCTTATTACATGGTCAGTCTTTGTGAATGTACCATGTGCACCTGAAAAGAAGATGTATTCCTTTTTTGTCCCCATTTATTTTTCTCCACATATCAATTAAATCTAATTTTTCTAGGACTTCATTCACCTCTCTTACCTCTTTCTTATTTATTTTTTGGTTTGATTTATCTAGATCTGAAAGAGGAATATTTAGATCTCCCACTATTATGGTTTTATTATCTATTTCCTTCTTGAGCTCTGCCAGTTTCTCTTTTATGAATTTAGATTTTATGCCACTTGGTGCATACATAATGAGCAGTGTTATTTCTTCATTGTTTATACTGCCTTTAATCAGGATGTAATGACCTTCCCTGTCTTTTTTAATCATATCTATTTTTACTTTGGCTTTGTCAGAAATCACAATAGCCACTCCTGCCTTCTTCTTCTCATTTGACGCCCAAAGGATTTTGTTCAAGCCCTGAAACTTAAACTTTTGTATGTCCACCCGCCTCATATGTGTTTCTTGTAGACAACATATGGTGGGATTTTGGTTTCTAATCCACTCTGCTATTTGCTTCCGTTTTATGAGCGAGTTCATCTCATTCACATTCAGAGTTATAATCATCAGTTGTGCATTTGCTGACATTTTCAAATCCTCCCCCAATCCTACCCCTTCTCCTTAAGCTATTTCCTTTAAAACCAGTGGTTTGCTATTAAGACCCTGTCCCTTATCCCCTCCCTTGATTGACTTCCCTTTCTCCCCCCTCCCTTTATTTTTCCCTCATTTTTGTTTTTGAAGGCCTAATAAATTCCCTCCTCCTTCTTCTCCCCTCCATTTTTTGACCTCCCCACTCCCCTGCTCCCCTTGGTTTATCCCTTCTGACTTTCTCAGTAAGGTTAAATAAGAGTTTTATATCCCAATGGATAGTATAGCTACTGTTCCCTCTCCGAGTTGATTACACTGAGAGTAAGGTTTAAAAATTACCTCTTGATGCTCTCTTCCTCTCCTTCTTATAATAGTATTTGTCCCCTTCCCATTCTATGTCCTCTTTGTGTGTAGTAGAATATCCTATTTTTCTTATTCTCTCAAGTTTCTCCTGGTGTCCCCCTCCATTCATCCTCCTCTTTCCCACCTGCCATATCTTATTAGGCTATTCAGCACTCCACCCTCTCCCCATAAATCATTCTTCCAACTACTATAATAGTGAATACTTAATAGTGAATAGAGTTCACTACAGAGAATTATACATATCATTTTTCCACATAGGAATACAGAAAATTAGATCTTACTGTGGCCCTTAAAAAGGCAAATTTTATAAGTTATGAGTTTCCTTTCTTTCCCCTCTGTTTCTTATTTACCTTTTCATGTTTCTGTTGATTTTTGTGGTTGGATATTAAACTTTCCATTTAGCCCTGGTCTTTTCTGTGCAAATAATTGGAAATCTTCAATTTTGTTGAATGCCCATATTTTCCCCTGGAAGTATATAGTCAATTTTGAAGAGTAGTTGATCTGTGGCTGAAGGCCCAGCTCTCTTGCCTTTCTGAATATCATATTCCAAGCCTTGTAGTCTTTTAGTGTGGAGGCTGCCAGATCCTGAGTGATCCTGATTGGTGCTCCTTGATATTTGAATTGTTTCTTTCTGGCTTCTTGTAAGATTTTTTTCTTTTACTTGGAAGCTCTTGAATTTGGCTCTTATTTGCCTTGGTGTTGTCTTTTCAGGGTCTAGTGAAGAGGGTGATCTATGGATCCTTTCAATGTCTATATTGCCCTCTTGCAGGACTTCAGGGCAATTTTGCTTAATAATTTCTTTTAGTATGGAGTCCAAATTTCTATTAATATCTGCTTTTTCAGGGAGACCAATGATTCTCAAATTATCTCTTCTGAACAGGTTTTCTTCGTCTGTCACTTTCTCATTGAGATATTTTATGTTTCCTTCTATTTCTATAGTCTTTTGACTTTGTTTTTTTTTTTTTTGTCTTTGTTCTATTGAGAGATCATTAGCTTCTAATTGCTCAATTCTAGCGTTTAGGGACTGGTTTTCCTTTTCAATCTGGTCATTTCTGGTCTTTAGTGGACTTGCCTCACTTTCCAATTGCAAAATTCTGCCTTTTAAACTGTTATTTTCTTGCCTGATTTCCTTTTGAGCTATTTCCCATTTCTCTAACCAAATCTTTTCCAACTTTCTCTTCATCTCAGTTTTGAACTCTTCAAGAGCTTGTGACCAGTTTTCTTTATTTTTGGAGGGTCCGGATGCTTGTTTGTTCTCCTCCTTTGTTTGCTTGGTTGACTGAATTTTCTCTGTGTAAATGTTGTTGAGTGTTAAAGATTTCTTCTTCTTGTTGTTAATCTTTCTCTTCTGAACTTCCTGATTTTGGGTAGCCATTGTTAGCCCAGCCCATTCTAAGGTTTATCCTAGTGCTCAGGATCTGTCTGTCATCTTTTGGGTCCTGAGGTCTTAGGTCTGGTTTTTCTTAAGGTCAAGCCCCCTGGTGGACCCCCTTGCTTGATCCTCTGCAGGAGGTTCCTTTACAAGTCTCAGGGTGCTGCTTCCACAGTCGTATACCCGTCTGCACTTGTTCCCCACTCAGGGTTTCAGAGCCTTAGCTGGAGGCTGTGTCTGCCTCCACCCGCGCCTCTGACGGAGCCTGCACTCTGTGTCCTCTCTCAAAGTCCATGCGCATTCTTTAGCTTTTGGGGTCCTAAATCTTGTTGCTCTCAGGAACAGGCCCTAGAGCTGCCAGTGACTCGATGGGTGCCCCAAACTTACTCTATTTCTTTTGACCTGGCTTCGGCACTGTAGGTGGTGTGTGTGTGGGGAGGGGGTGGTTGCTCAGCCCGGGATTTAGAGAGAGTTGTTTCACCCTTTTATAGCATGGAAATGCCCGGATTCCAAGTACTGTCCACACTGCGCCCTGTTGTGGGGCCCCTCCATTCACCTGGGTTTGTTTTTATATCTCCTTGAGAAGTCCTGTATGTTTCAGTCAGGAGAGGTGAAGAGCTGGTTTTTACTCTGCCGCTATCTTAACCCGTAACCTTGGCGATTTTTTCTTAGGGAGTTCTTTGATGGCTTGTTCAATTTCTTTTTCTAATATTGGATTATTTAAATATTCTATTTCCTCTGCTGTTAATCTAGGCAATTTATATTTTTATAAATATTCATCCATATCACCTAGATTGCTAAATATATTGCCATATAATTGGTCAAAATACATTTTAATGATTGCCTCAATTTCCTCTTCATTAGAGGTGAGGTTTCCCTTTTCATCTTTTATACTCTTAACATGGTTTTCTTCTTTCCTTTTTTCATATTTGATTTACCAGTATTTTGTCTATTTTATCTGTTTTTTTCAAAATACCAACTTCTAGTCTTATTTGTTAATTCAATAGTTCTTTTACTTTTGATTTTATTAATTTCTCCTTTGACTTTCAGTATTTCTAATTTAGTTTTCATCTGAGGATTTCCAATTTGTTCATTTTCTAGTTTTTTAAGTTGCATGCCTATTTCATTAACCTCTGCCCTCCCTGATTTGTTAATATATGCACTCATGGATATAAATTTTCCCCTTAGATCTGCTTTGGCTGCGTGGTTTGGGTTAGATGACTCATCATTGTCATTGTCTTCAATGAAATTATTAATTGTTTCTGTGATTTGTTCTTTCTCTAAATTATTTTGGAGAATCATATTTAATTTCCAATTAGTTTTTGGTTTGCCTCTCCATGTATTCTTACTAACAACTATTTTTATTGCATTATTGTCTGAGAAGGTTAAATTTTTTTTCTGCTTTTTTGCATTTGTTTGCCATGTTTCTATGCCCTATTATATGGTCTATATTTGTGAATGTTCCATGTGCTGCTGAAAAGAAGTTGTATTCCTTTTTGTCTCTATTTTTCTCCATATATCTATTAACTCTAATTTTTCTAGGGTTTAATTCACCTCTCTAATCTCTTTCTTATTTATTTTTTGGATTGATTTATCTATATCTGATAGGGGAAGGATGACATCCCCCACTAGTATGGCTTTGCTATCTATTCCATCCTTGACCTCCAATAGCTTCCCCTTTAGAAATTTGGAAGCTATTCCATTTGGTGCATACATATTGGGTACTGATATTTCTTCATTGTTTATACTGTCTTTTATTAGGATGTAGTTGCCTTCCCTATCTCTTTTAACCTTATCTATTTTTACTTTGTCTCTGTCAGAGATCATGATAACCATTCCTGCCTTCTTTTTCTCACTTGAAGCCCAAAAAATTTTGCTCCATCCTCTCATTTTGAATCTATGTTTGTCTGTCTGTCTCGTGTGTGTTTCTTGTAGACAACATATGGTAGGATTTTGGTTTCAAATCCACTCTGCTACTTGCTTCCATTTTATGGGTGAGTTCATCCCATTCACATTCAGATTTATAATTATCAACTGTGCATCCCCAGACATTTTGATTCTCTCTCCTATTCCTGTCTGTTCTTCTTCCACTGTTTCCTTCTATACCAATGTTTTGTTTTTAATCAGTTCCTATATTCCCCTCCCTTGTTGTACTTTCCTTTGTCTCCCCTCCCTTCTTATCCCCTCTTATTGTTATTTAAAGCCACACTGTGCTCCTCCCAAGCCCTCTCCCTTTCTAGTATTGGTTCCCTCCCCACCAGTCCCTTTGTTACCCTCTAATTCTCTATAGGGTGTGAATCAATTCTCTGCCCCAATGAATCTGATTGTTCTTCTCTCTTTAAGTTGATTTCAATGCACTTAAGTATTGAATATTTCCTCTCTCTAACCTCTTTACCCTTATAGTGTATTGTTATTTTTCCCTGTTGGTCCCATGCACTTTTTTATGGAATATAAATTTATTCCTTTCTCTTTGTTTTCCTATTTTTCTCATTATTACCTTCTCCACCCCCC